>NC_142691.1:31522651-31825681 GCF_056320005.1 Nelumbo lutea
ATCTCCGCATTTTAAAATATTGCTTCTGATATGTTTCATTCATAACACTTTCATAGTTGTTTCTGACGAGTTTCACTTGTTCTCACATTCACCAGTTTTGGTCAACTTCTCGGTAACCTGGGGCCCATGACACATTTATATTTAGAAAAAAAAGTCTATATTTTGAATTTCTAGAACATGGAATGAGTAGTTATAAATGTGGCTCCTACCGTACTAGGAGATGAAATACAAGAAAATTCATTTTTATTAAGCCACATATTAGGTATGGTTTAGGATGTGATTTGGGAGCTCCTACCTTACTAGGGCTCTGTTTGTTTGTGATAAAGCTGAATTGGGGTATTTAATTATGTACCTCAGTTCACATTTACGAGCATTTGTTTGACATGTAACAAAGTAATGATTAAGAAATTAAAAATATATTTTCTGACTTTTTGTACTATGAGGAGAGAGTATTACTTTACCTATTTTTTTTGCTTGGTAATTTTGCTTTTTGACTAAAATTTAAGGAATTGGAGTATATGTAGTTTATCAAAATTAGTATGTGCCCAAATCATGGCCAAAATTTAAGCTTGAGTTTGGATAAGTTTTAATTTGTTTTTGTGCTTTTTGGAACACAAAAATATAATGTATATTTTGTACTTTTCCTTTATGTTTTTGTAGTTCGGTAAATATTATTTTCAAAATAAACTTTTGAAAGTAAAAGCATAAACAGCTGTTTGGTTGCAATATGTAACACAAAAAAATATCCATGTATCAACTTTTGCCTGTACTTGTTGAAGATATGAATGAACGAATTGCCTACAAGCTTCTTCCAAAGAAATCCACCTATCAACTTTTGCATGTACTTGTTGGAGCATTTGATGATGGGGCCTATGCTTTGCACCAGTTTCAAATAAACATGTTGAGTACAAAAATGATTTAAAAATGTGAATCGTGTTTGCATTTATAAACCGAAAAGAGGATAATTATACAGAGTACAAATTTGTATTTGCATCGCACCAAATGCAGTCTTAAGTGCAAAAACGATCTGCATACCATACCAGTTTATCAAAACCAGGATGTGCCCAAATCATGGCCAAAATTTAAGCTTGAGTTTGGATAGGCTTTAATTTGTGCCCTGTTCATCTTACCCAAGTGGCAAACCAACATATCTTTGAAGAACCTATCCCTCTTAAGTTGCCATATGGCATCAAATTAACGATGTCACGAAATTATTTCCAATTCAAAATAGTGATTAAGGACATGAAATGAGACTGTCATGTGTTTTGCTTTCAAATTGTGCTTTTTTATTGCTATAGTGTTTTTTTTTTCTTATTTTTGATAAAACAGGAGGGAATTACACAAAATGGGAGTAGCACGTTTCAAACCTATACTACTACACCAATGAGATTTATGAGCTAATAGTCAGCCAGCGGCCTGATCAGCTTCGTGTAATCATGTCTATAAGTAGTTCTCTTTTCAAAATAGCTGTTTTAAAGTCAGGTTGTGGGCTTTCCAAGCAGCCCAATCGTCAGTGATTGCCCTAGCTGTAACATCAATAACCATTCCAAGGTGGTTTCTAGAACAATTACCATTATTAGTGCAGGAAGCATCAAAATTGTCATTAATGGTATGACTGATATGACTTCCGCTCAATTGTTCTTCAAGAAGTAGTCTTCTCTTCCATGGAATCATTGTTCAAAATTTTAAAATTTTCCCAGTAACCATTCTTAGCTCGCTCAAGGATGAAAGGGGAGGGATATCAATATCCTTGAAAACTTTTTGGTTTCTTCTCCTCCATAGAAACCACAAAATATAAGATGTCTTATCCAATCTGTTGTCACACACAAACTCCTTATTTGTAAAAATTCTTTCCCACCACTCCATTAATGATGAGTCCCACTAATCGGGACCCTTAAATTGGACTGTAACACTAATCCAAATTTGTTTTGCATAGAATCAAAACTTGAAAATATGGTTAGAATCTTCTTCTTCACCACATTGATTGCAAGATCCATCAATATTTATTCCTCTATTCCCAAAAATATCTTTCATGGAAGTCTATCATTTAGAATGAGAAAAATAATAAAGACTTTAAGCTTCCTAGGATATATAAAGGTTCTAATAAACTTGGGAAATCCACTTAAAATTTCCAATAAGTCTTTTAGATCGAATTAACCTTGATATAATACACTGATTTCTCACATTAAGTACCCAAATCAATTTATCTTTTTTCCCTCAAAGATCTGAGAGGGAAAGAAGATGGTTTTCATCTTATACCTATGGTTTTCAAAACTGGATTGGACGGGACAGTTGGATAGGAAAAATCAGGAACCGATTAGGTGACTGGTTCTGTTTTATCCCAGAACCGTTATTTCACCTAAAAACATTGATTTTGTCAGCAAATTGTTAATCCGGGTGATTGAACCTTTTGAACCGTCCAACAATTTTGACGAATTTTATTTTATTTTATTTTTATCAGAATAAGCCATCCATTCAGTTTGAACGATCAGACTGTTTGACCAAAAAATCAAACCCCTGACCAATTCATTGTCCGATTCGATTTTAAAAACCTTACTTATATCACACATGACATTGAAATTTTTGTTACCATTTCGAACTAATCTCATTGCTACAGTGTTCTAATTTCATTGTTTTTGCTTCGGAAAAACCTAAGCGATAACAGATATTTTTTTTTGTTGCCCTCACATCAAAGTACTTCCAGAAAATGGCATTTATTAGGTGCAGACTTTTTCCGGATACCTTTATCTTACGGCAAAGACTATTAAATATAATTCACATTCACCAGGAAATTTCTATAGAAAAACCAAAGCCTTAATATGCAAGTGGGACCACTTTAGGCTTTATACCAAAACAAAAAAACAAAGACCACTTTAGTCTTCTTGTGTAGGCCTTCTTGTATAAATTTAGTAATTAAAGCCTTAATATTTGCAGTAGAGATCTCTCAAACATTCACGAACTCAGCCTATGAAGAAGCTTTTTTGACGAGTTTCCTCATCAATCTTCATTTACAGATGAAGAATCCATCTTACCTTATCTTTCTTCTCTTATGCTCATCTCTGAGCTTCTATCCAAATACGGCCTGGGCTAAAGGCAGCAATGTCGTCAATGTCACATCCTTGATTCATGTTGGCGTGGTTTTTGATTTGAATTCTTTAATTGGAAGTGCTGTTTGGAGGCGCATTGAAATGGCACTTTCCGACTGCTATGCTTTCCATCCAAGCCATGACTCGAGGATTATACTCCATTTAAGGGATCGGAAGGGTGATACCTGTTCCAACGCAGTATCTGTAGGTACAGAACCTGTCTCTGCTCTTTTCAGTTTCTTTTTGTTCACCGAAGGGATACGTGCATGCCACAAGATCGTCTACTTACTTTCTCCTACAGTAATTTTCTAATGTTCTAAACTTTCTTACTTTTTACTTTTTCCCCTTTTTTTTTTTTTTTTTTTGTCTTACCCCCACCTCTCTCTCTTCAACTCCATGTCAAGTGGTCCTCTGTCCTCTTTTCTCTCCTACACCTCCTCTAAATTTATACCTTTTTCCTCTCTCTCTCTCTCTCTCTCTCTCTCTCTCTCTCTCTCTCCCTCCAACCCCACACGCTAGAGGTAGGGATGACAATTTCTAAACTACCCGGTGGATACCCGCTCCTACCCTTCCCAATGGGGCTGTTTTTTTACTTGAAGAACGGGTTTTAGGATTCTATAACCCATACGAGTATGGGTAAGGTACAGTATTAGGCTAAACCCGGCCCTCCTTGACCCACAAATTATTGGAAAGCATATAAACATTATGTACTAGGTGTTGAATTTGATAATATTTTGAATTTTATGTGAAGGATAATTTATAATTTGTGTTTCTTACATGTCTAATTCAAATAATTGGAAATTTTGTTGTATATTTGTGTTATTTTAATTATTTATTGTTTATATATGATAAGAAATAATAGGAAATTAGATGTGATTTTAATTCCAACCCACCCCTACCCTTGAATGGGAGAGGGTTTTGCATTTTCATGTGCGGGGAGGGTTTGGATTCTCAAAATCCAACCCGTTATAGGTTTTGGGGCGGGTATGGGCTGAGAGGGTTTAGGAAGGCAGGTAGGATCTAGAATTTACAAAACTCTCTCCAAACCCATCCCATTGTAATCATGAGTACTTGGGTTCAAATTTTCACATTCTCAAAGTATTTTGGTATTTTTTTTTTTCAAAGCAAGTTGGGTTTCAATGCTGGTTCAACCAAGGTCAATCAAGGTCAACCAAGGCTGGTTCTTTGGGTAAATTCGAGTAGGGTAAACCTGTAGACCTTGGAACCAGCTTGGGTGGGGGTTGGTGTTAAGAATTTGAAATCAGGCCCAGTCCAATAAAAGATTAGGTAAGGTCAATTCAAGCCTGGTTTGAGGTTGACTCCTTTCGTTTCTGGGTAAAGCATACCCATTTCATCCCTACCTATATGTGTCATGTAGGTACTATGCATTTTATTATATGATTGCAAGGATATAATGACATTAGTCTAGGTTCTGAAATTGAAAA
This sequence comes from Nelumbo lutea, assembly GCF_056320005.1. NCBI lineage: Eukaryota > Viridiplantae > Streptophyta > Magnoliopsida > Proteales > Nelumbonaceae > Nelumbo > Nelumbo lutea. The sequence goes on from NC_142691.1 coordinate 31,527,183, forward strand.
GGTGAAAAATTGGAGAAATTAGGGCTTCAAAGAGACAAATTAAAATATCAATTAGAGGAAGAAGAAGGTGTATGAACTCAAGGGTTCCCCTATTAGGGCTTGCTCTCTTCTTTCATCTAGGCATTCTAGTTGTGTACATAATGCTTCATCCACAAATTCTAAATAGTGTTCTTTTCCTAGTTGTTGTGCTATGCGTGCAGATAATAACTACGTTTCTATAGGTAGGACTGCCTCTTGCCCATAGACCAGGTTGTATGGATTTGTATCTGTTGCCTTTCTTTTGGGGGTTCTATAGGCCTAGAGTGTGTTTGACAATTGGTCTATCTAAATTTTCTGGTAATCATTTATTACCTTCTTCAACATTTTCTAGATTGTATTGTTGGTAGCGTCTGCCTAGCCATTTCCCTAAGGATAGTAGGTGGTAGATTGCCCTAACTTAGCCACCTCAGAAATCTTGAAGGACAGAGCATTATTTGCCAAAGTCCTCATAGATATCCCGAATCTGTGTATAATGTTCTTGCATATGAACTTGGCTACATTTGTTATGTTAACCTTTAGGAGTGGTACTGCTTCTACTTATTTTGTAAAATAATTTGTCGCTACTAGGATCTCAATATCCGTGAGAGGGAGGTTTAATTTTTTCTATTAGGTCCATACCCCAAGTGTGAAGATTGGGTTGGTTTATGTATCAATAGTGCATGGATCCGACACAATCTACAGGTTCGAACATGTACTATAGTGTCATGTAGAACGGTAGGCTAGTAAAGTCCTAGTTGGATAATGTGGTCTCATAGTGTGTGTTGGTTTTAGTGGGTAGAAGGCTCTTTAGCTATGTGCTAAAATTAATGCCTCTTGGATTTCATCTCCTCCTAAACAACACTCTGTCTACTAGGTAGTGTGTTTTAGCTTTTCTAACTAAGGCTACTATGGCTTTGGCATGTGTGCGAAGGGTTTCATTCACTCAATTAATCCCTGTAGGGCTGCCTCTAGTCTACTTATACTATGTTTAGGCACTATTGTCTATCCATCATTACTAAGCATTCTGCATAATCTTTCTATCTCTCATTGGCTTGTCTTTTTATTTCAAGCCAATAATAACCTATTTGGCAAGTCTTGTTGGGAAGATCTTTTGGTAGCTCTGATAGTCAACAGACGCATTGAGCTTTTGCATGAAGATCTAAGTAGCCCAAAGCTACTTTGGCTACCACTTGTCTTTCCTTGCATCTTTTTTGTGTCTTTCCATGTGAGAATAAAGTGAGAGAGACGCAAAAAGATCATAGTGGGGTCTGCCCTGCTTGTAAACAACCGAAAGACCACAGGGAAAGACACACCAAACAGGGCCCTAATCTTTGCAACTTTCTGTATAGGTTGGTTGTATGGTTTCCACAAACTTATCTATGTACTTCCTCTAGGACTCTTTGACTTTCTTTGAGACCCAAACATCTTTCTAGTACTCCATTTGCCATCTTGTAGTACAATACATTACCTAGAATTTGAAACTTGGTGAGAAAGTGGTTGTCTTCTATCAAAGTTGTGGGATTTTGCAATTTTTGCACCACTCAGTGTCTTCAATCCTCTTTGGTTATGTTCTTTGGATGTTCCACAAAATGAGCTAACTTTTCTGGGGTAGATTGCACTCTGTTGTGGACTATCACTATTTCTTTTATCCCTTCAGACTCTGTATGTAAGCCTAGCATTGCTAGTGAGCATCTGAACCTATTCTTTGCTATACTTATGTGCTGGAAGGTGACGGTTAAGGCCTAGCAGAGTTAGTTTATTAGAATCTCATAAGGTAGGAGTGTGATCTTTTCATCACCATATCTTTATTGGACTACCGAATCATTAAGAAAGAGTCTCCATATATTGCTACTTGGTTCCCATCTCTCGAGCTAGTAGGAGTCTTGGTATCATTGCCTCATATTCTGTGGCATTGTATGATCCTAGAAATTGAAGTTTGAAATCTCTAGCTATTTCCACATTGTTTAAGGATTGTAGCACTACTCCTCCTACTACTTTTGTGGTTGTGGCTCCCTTGAAAAATAGGCTCTATTTCACTTCTTCTATGAATGCAACTATGGGTAGTTCTCTAGGTATGTTTTCATTTATTTCTAGGTTGTCAATGGTAGGGAACATTGGTAGGACATCCTTGAGTGTTTGGGATTTTATTGCTTTAGGTGTTATTAACCTTATTAAAAATTCACTAAGTTACATCAGTTGTTATGGACGCTTTTATTGGGAAGCAGTATCGCCGCCGACAGCAGCAGTAAAGGGTGTTCTCATCTTATCTAATTCGGTGTTCTCATCTTATCTAACTAGATACAATTCTATCTTATCTGTTTTCAGTAGTATGGATTAGTAGGGAGTCTTATATGTTTAGTGCTCTTATCTAAATTCAGTAGTATAGATCAGTAGGGAGTCTTCCTAAAAGTAGGATTCTTATCTTCTTGTAATCTCCTATTTAAAGGAGCTAATGATATTCAATAAAGGCATCGAAATTCTCAATCAAGACAGAGTAGAGGAGAGTTGGTGATCTCTTGAACAAATCACCATTAAGGCGCCAAGATAGGTTCCTCAATAAAAGGGAGGAACAAGGGGAAACAAGAGGTTTTCCCCGTTGACCACCTGTGATGAGATACTATTTGCGGGCCCTTAACAATTTGGTATCAGAGCAAGGCGTCATGGGTGACCTTGAGCAGTTGACGACTAGGGTTCATGAACTGGAGCATAAGCTCATGGAAAACGAAGGTGCGCGAGATCAAGGAAGATGTCTGAGAATTAAGGCACTTGATGGAGTTCTATTTTTCTAGCAAGGAGAAGAATCCAGAAGGGACTACAACCACAAACGACCACTGACCAGTCACGGCAGAATCATCCAGCGAGCGGCAGGTTGTTGCCCAGGGAGTCGCGATCGTTCCCAAATACAGCAAGCTGGAGTTCCCTTCCTATAACAGCATTGGAGATCCATTGGGATGGATGTACAGGTGTGAGTAGTTCTTCCGCAACCAACAGACAGAGGACATAGACAAGGTAAGCTTAGCCGCATTCCACATGACGGAGGAGGCTCAACTCTGGTTTTATAGATTGGAGCAGGAGGAACCCGGGCTCAGTTGAACCCAATTCAAATCCTATTGCCTTCTCAGATTTGGGCCCCCATTAACAAGCAACCCATTAGGTGAACTAATTAACCTCAAACAGACGGGAACAATGGCTGAATACCAGCGTTAGTTTCAGAATCTCCTTGCAAGAGCATCATCGGTACGACTAGACCAGCAGGTTGACATGTTCACCGCAGGGTTAGTAGAAACCTTGAGGGTGGATGTGGAGATGCGAAATCCCCCAACCAGGTTACGACTATGAATTTGGCTCGCGCTTTTGAACGCAAGCTGCAACTCAGCCGTAGAACTTTCAGTATGGGGCGGCTTCCGTCAACATGGGCATCCTCGAAAACACTTGAAACGACCCCATCTTCTGCAGCTAGCCGAAACCAGAAGTCACATACGAGCAACGTTTCCAGATCGGCATCTAGTGTGGGAAGCAGCGTGGTGGCAGCCCCCATTAAGCGCTTGTCTAGGGCTGAGATCGCAGATCGCCAGGTGAGGGGACAATGTTTCAACTGTGACGATCTTTATTTGGCGGAACACAGGTGCAAGAGACTTTTCTTCCTCTTGGTGGATGAGCAAGAGGAAGACGAGGATGTACCCTCTTCATTAGAACCCGAGATTTCTCTCCACGCGATCACAAGAATTAAAACCTCTCAAACTATGCAGTTGCAAGCACGGGTAGCGGGAAAACCTGTACTGATCCTCGTTGATTCAGGAAGCACACACAATTTTGTAAGCAAGCAAGCTGCCCTCCAGCTGGGACTGCCAATGGAAATCAAACCACGACTGTAGGTAGCCGTAGCAAACGGTGAAAGAGTACACGGCCTGGGCATCTGTAAGGACGTCCAAATACAGGTCAATTTTGAATCATTCTTTTCTGATTTGTTTGTGCTATCCTTGGATGGATTTGATATAGTTCTTGGGGTAAAGTGGTTGATCACCCTGGGCCCAATCCTATGGTATTTCAGCGCCCTATCGATGACATTCCGCTTGAACGGGAAGCAAGTCACTTGGCAGGGTAATGTGGTAAAAGCTAAAAACCCGCAGGTACATGTGCTCCAAGGTGAAATGACGCAAGCAACGACCATGGAAAAGCTCCTCACCAATTTTTCAGATGTGTTCCAAGAACCCAAGCGACTACCTCCTTCCCGAGCTTGCGATCACCGAATCCCTCTGGTGATGGGTTTCGAACTAGTTGTCGTCCGGCCTTATCACTACCCACATCTGCAGAAGGACGAGATAGAGAAGCAATGTGCTGAAATGATGAAGCAAGGGATCATCCGCCTTAACCGTTCTCCTTTCTCCTCGCCAGTCCTGTTGGTGGCAAAGCGAGATGGTACTTAGAGATTTTGTGTTGACTACAGAGAAGGCGATGCCACAATCAGCGGCGTGGACAACCCTTGTTCAGAGACCCAAACTATGCTTCTTTGTGGGATTTCTCATCCCCGAGTCACCTTATTAGACGACATCAAGAAGGAGATGCCACAATCAGCGGCGTGGACGACCCTTGTTCAGAGAATTCAGTCCGGAACTACTGACTCTGGTTGGTCCCTGCAAGACGGGCTTGTGATGTATAAAGGTCGGTGCATCTTCCAGTTGATTCCCCTTTAATTCCCTCCATCATCTCCAGTATTCATAACTCCACTCAAGAAGGCATTTAGAAGACACTGTATCGCGTCCAAGCTGATTTCCACTGGCAAGGTATGAGGGCTTCAATTAGGGACTTTATCCAAAACTGCTCTACTTGTCAACAACACAAATGGGAAAATCTGCATCCAGCTGGCCTTCTTCAGCCCCTTTCGATCCCAACACAAATATGGGCTGATATCTCCATGGATTTCATAGAGGGACTACCCAAGGTTGGGGGAAAATCGGTTCTTTACATGGTGGTGGATCGCTTCTCTAAGTATGCCCATTTCATTCCTCTGTCACATCTATACAGTGCTACTTCTGTCGCCCATGTCTTTTTCACTCATGGTTTCCATTTACATGGGTTACCGGAATCTATTGTCTGCGACAGGGACCCGGTTTTTACTAGTACCTTCTGAAGGGAATTGCTTCAATTACATGGTACCACCTTAGCTTTTTCTTCCACTTATCATCCTCAATCAGATGGTCAAACTGAGGTGGTGAACTGAATGATCGAAATGTATCTCTGTTGTTTTGTTGGGGATCAATCGCGATGGTGGGTTGATTAGCTTCCTTGGGCCGAGTACTATTATAACACTACCTATCATTCTTCCCTAGGAATGACACCTTTCCAGGTCGTCTATGGCCGTGAACCTCCTCGTTTGTTGTCCTATGAACATGGTTCTACTCGTTTGGAGGAGATTGATCGTTCCCTACAAGAGCGAGATGCTCTTCCTGGTTGAAGTTTCTCTTCGCTTACAACAGGCACAACTACGCATGAAGCAGACCTATGACAAGCATCATCGGGAATTGTCATTTGAACCTAGGCAATTTATTTGGTTGAAGCTTCAGCCTTATCGACAACGCTCCTTGGGTCATAGGGCTGCTCCTAAATTAGCTCCTAAGTCTTATGGACCTTTCAAGGTGTTGCGGCGAATTGGTATGGTTGCATACCATCTGGAACTGCCAGAGCATAGTAGGCTCCATGATGTCTTCCACATTTCCTTGCTCAAGTCGTTTCAGGATGTTCTTCCTATCAGTGTTCCCCCCTTACCATCCTTGAAGGAGGGCAAACTCATTCCCCAACCCCGGACTATTGTTCGCCCAGAATTGATCGAGGTGTTCTTGAAGTCCTGGTGGAATGGGCCAGGTTACCATTAGTCGAAGCTACCTGGATTCCTTTGACTGAGTTTCAAGACACATTTCCGGGAGTCGATCTTGAGGACAAGCTCTTAGTTCGGGAGGGGAGTAATGTTATGGACGCTTTTATTGGGAAGTAGTATTGCCGCCGATAGCAGCAGTAATGGGTGTTCTTATCTTATCTAATTCAGTGTTCTCATCTTATCTAACTAGATACAGTTCTATCTTATCTATTTTCAGTAGTGTGGATTAGTAGGGAGTCTTATCTACTCAGTGTTCTTATCTAAATTTAGTAGTATAGATTAGTATGGAGTCTTCCTAAAAGTAGGATTCTTATCTTCTTGTAATCTCCTATTTAAAGGAGCTAATGATATTCAATAAAGGCATCGAAATTCTCAGTCAAGACAAAGTAGAGGAGAGTTGGTGATCTCTTGAACAAATCACCATTAAGGCACCAAGATAGGTTCCTCAATAAAAGGGAGGAACAAGGGGAAATAAGAGGTTTTCCCCGTTGACCGACCTGTGACGAGATCCTATTCGCGGACCCTTAACATCATCAACCAACAAACCAATCACCTTGGCAAGGGTGGTCTCTCCATTAAGTACTTCATTGGGCCACTTTTGCTTACTAGGAGAGCTTCATGCCCTACTATGTAGTGTTTGAACTTCTGAACTATGAAAACTAAAGCTAAATGCTATTTCTCCATGTTTGAGTAGTTCAAATCAGCTCCCCTTAGTACTTTATTGGCGTACTATATTTTTTTCTACTTGTTCCACATTCTCTTGGGCCAGAAGGCACCTTATGGCTTTGGGGTTGGTTGTTATGTACAAGAAGAATGGCTTTCTCTCTATGGGTGGACTCATTGTTTGTCATTGGTTAAGGCTTTCTCATGACCCCCCTTCATTTTGAAGACTCTATTCTTCTTGGTCAAGTCCATTAAATGTTTTTCTACTAGGGCTAAACTGGGGATGAATCTCCTAAATGTCTTCCCAATGAAAGTCTATAATTGCTACTTTGTGGTTGGTGCTGGAATGTCTAAGATGGCCGTATCTTTAGTTTCATGAGTGTTTGGTTGTATCCACTATAGACATCTAGGAGAAAACACATCCCATTCCTCACAATGGAGTCTAATAACAACTCTATGTTTGATAGTGGGAACTCATCTTTGGGGCATTCTTTATTGAGGTTTCTGAAATCGACCCAACACTTGAACTGTTCGTTTTTCATTTTCACTAGTACAATATTGGCTAACCATCACGAATGTGCTATAAGCTTGACAAACCCTACTTTCAATAGCTTCTCTATTTCTTCATTTATTTTAAGCTGCATGTTGGGGTGGAATTATCATCACAAATGTTGCTTTACTAGATGTCTTGTGGGTTCTTTGTGCAAGGAATGGACTACTAGCCCATGGTTGAATCCTGGCATCTCATTATAAGACCAAGTGAAAATGTCTTTAAACTCTCTTAATAGGTTGGTCAGTTCTAGCTTCTCTATCTCAGATAGGTTTATGGAAATGAAAAGTGGTTTCTTCTCCTCGACTGGGTTTGAGACGTTGATCTCTTATAATTTTTCCTCAATAAATGTTCCTGCTATACAGGCTGAGTTGATTTGTAAGGTGCTCAGGAGTTGTTGAAGTGGACATTTGGACGTGCCAACGATGAATCTAGTCAAGTTTGCACCTTATGTGTATGTTAGATTGCCATTGTCGAAAACTAGAGAGGAAGAGAGTGAAGAGCGTTGTGATGGGCCATTTGAAATTTCGGAGGTGTTTAACATGTTGGTGGTTTGAGGCTCTGATACTAAGAATGAATATTAGCTTAGAAGAATTTAGATTACATAGACTTATAATCTTCTAGTGTATTAATATATTGTGTGGAGTACAACTATTATAGAGATAGATGATTGCTGGACTCTCTTGTGATAATATTACCATATTGCAATAAAACAAAGTATAAAGTGTTACAACAAAGATTCAAAATAATTAAAAAAAAGCTTTCTTGCAATATAGTAAACAAAAGACCTTGTAAACATTCCCAACCACCATCCCTTACCTCTTGATTACGAGGCATCTACTAGTAGAAGTAAGAGATCTAAGATGTCTAAGAATCGATCCAAGCAAGCACAAGATGGGGTTGAGTCAAATTTTCAATCCAAGGAAGCTGAATCAAGGCCAAAACAATTCTAATGGTATCAATTCTTGTAATAGGAGATAATTGTTTTGAAAAATTAACATTGGGGATTTGTAGGTACCCTTTTCCAACTGGTCGAGCCTTGTGCTTTAGAAGAGACCCATCAACATTAAATGTGGATTTTCAAACCTATTTGAATCAAATAATTTCCTTTCCAATGGGTAAATCAGCCAAACTCCAAGTTTTGTTTCTTTTCTAATTGAACTTTATCTCTTCCATTGTTTCAACCCATTATTTACTTTTTGTTTCTTCTTCAAAATAGGTAGGTTTTGAAGCAAAACATGCAAAATCACAATGTTGATAGATATGAGCAAGACTTCTTGTCCATCTTGGAGATGATTCTAGAGATTCAATTGGTGAAGATGTAAGTGGGCTTGTTACGATGGTGCTCCTTGAGGCTCAACAACAACATCTTCCTCTTCAATAAGAGGATTCCCTACTTTCTTCCTAACCCAAAGCCTCATCTTCATTAAAAGTTACATATCGACTCACAATTTTTTTTTTCTTATTTTCAGGATTGTATGATCTATAACCTTTTTGTCATCACTATAACCAATAAAAATGCATTTAGTGCTTTTCCCATCTATTTTTCTCCTCACTTTTGACGACACATTTGCATAGGCTAGGCAACCATATAGCTTCACATAGATCACACTTGGCTTCCTTCCATACCACATTTCATATGGTATTTTTCCTTTCACTACTTTTGTAGGAAACTAATTAAGTAGGTACACCATTGTTGCTACTACTCTGCCCAAAAACTCTTTGGAAGACCTTTTTCTTTTAGCATATGCCTTGCACCTTCAATTATAGTCCAGTTCTTCTACTCTTCCACTCTATTTTGTTGTGGGGTGGACCTTGCTATGAACTCTTTGTTAGGAGAGAGAGAGAGAGAGAGAGAGAGAGAGAGAGAGAGTTTAATGCTGAAAGAATCAATGTCCTATTCCTTTTCTGCTCTACTACTTATAGTTTTACAATCTTGATTGTCTTTTTGTTACAATTTCTGTTACAATTGTTACAAGTGAATGGTTAGTTGTGCTGATATGGCCAACTCTTGTAAAACTAATTAATTGTCTTCTGTTGGTCTGTTCTAGCACTCTTGACAATCCCCCCTTCCTTTAGAGCGACCTTTCCCTCAAGGTCTAATGTAGGAAAATTTGATTGCAGACCTAAGTAGGATTCCCAGGTTGCATCATCTTTCGGAAGATTAGACCAAACAACTAATGCCTCTGGTATGACTCTGCCTCCCTTGTGCACCTATCTGAAATCAATGATGCGGGTTGGCTCAGTCTGCACTTGTCTTTCTTCTGAAAATATGGGAAGGGTCGCACTTGTAATGACTCCTAACTTTGGCCCCTTCTTCAGTAAGGAGATATGGAATACAGGGTACAGTTTGGATGTTGCTAGAAGGTCCAGTTTATAGGCCATTGATCCTATTCTCTCCAGGATTTTAAATGGGCCAAAATAGCGTGGGCTGAGTTTGTTCCACTGTCGGCTTGCAACTGAAATCTCTCTGAAAGGTTGTAATTTGAGAAACACCCAATCACCTTCTTCATATTGGACATTCTTCTGGTGTTTATCATAGGTGTGCTTCATCCATTGTTGTGCCTGTAAGAGATGATGTCTCAGTTCCCTTAGCACCTCATCCCATTGCGTTAACTGTTCTTCAATGGCCGCTACTGTGGTGGTTCCTTTTTCATAAGGAAGTAGAGGGGGAGGGTCCCGACCATATAAAGCTCTGAAGGGTGTCATCCCCGCGACGCTATGGAAAGTGGTGTTGTACCACCATTCGGCCAAGTGGATCCATTTCACCCATTGTCTTGGTCGATCTCTTGCAAAGAATCTTAGATATGTTTCGAGACTCTTGTTAACTGCCTCTTTCTGTCCATCAGATTGGGGGTGGTAGCTAGTTGACTTGATTAGTTTAACCCCATGTAGGTGGAAAAGCTTAGCCTAGAAATGACTCATAAAGATAGGGTCCCTGTCTATTGTAAATGGGTGTGATAGAGGTAGGAAATGACTGTATTTTGTTAGTCTATCTACTACCACAAGGATAATTGTTTTGCCAAAAAAAATGGGCAATCCCGTGATGAAATCCATTGATATATCATCCCAGACTTGGGTTGGTATTGGGAGTGGTTGCAAGAGGCCTGCTGGTGTTGTAGTGGCTAACTTGTTTTGTTGGCATACTACACACCCGACTATGAAGTTCTGGATAGTTGTACGCATGCCTTTCCAATGATATTGTGTGGTGATGCGCTTTTGTGTTCATAGGATGTCGGAGTGGCCACCCGTGAGTGAGGCATGAAATAATTCTAGGAGATTCTTGAGATGAGCAAAGGCTGTTGGGATTTCCAGGTGTCCTTTGAAGAAGAGTAGATCATTCTTAATTGTGTACCCGAGGTGCACTGAAGGATTTGCCAATACTTGGGCCTTCAACTGCTATAACTCCTTATGGGATTGGGCTTCTTTTCGCAGTAGATCCAGGAGTGGAGAAGTTGGGGAAGATACTAGTAACTGAAATGACTATAGGTGCCATTAGAGGGCGTCCGCCACTCGGTTAGCAGCCCCTGCTTTGTATTCAATTCTGTAGTCGTACCCTAGTAGCTTAGATATCCAACGTTGCTGTTCCGGGGATAGAACTGATTGATCCAATAATAACTTCAAACTTTGATGGTCGGTCCGAATTGTGAACCGTCTACCGATCAAGTAGGATCGCCAACGTTGGACTGCTAAGACTATTGCTATTAATTCTCGCTTATAAACTGATTTGGCCTACTTTTGTGATGTTAAGGCCTTGCTGAAAAAGGCTAGTGGTCGCCCCTCTTGCATGAGAACAGCCCCAATGCCTTGACCGGAGGCATCACACTCAATGATGAAATCTTTTGTGAAATCGGGCAATGCTAATGTTGGAGGGCTCACAACTGCCTGTTTTAATTGCTCAAAAGCTTGTTGGGCTTGGTTTGACTAGTGAAAAGCATCTTGTTTCAGCAATTGGTTCAATGGTGTAGCTATTAGGCCATAGTTTTTTATGAAGCGGCGGTAGTACCCGGACAGTCCCAAGAAGGCCATCAATTCTTTCACACATTTGGGTTGTGGCCAACCCACTATACTGGAGATTTTATTTGGGTCAGCTGCTACAGTTCCCTTTTCTACAACATGTCCCAAGTAGTGAACTTGGTTTTGTCCAAAGGAGCACTTGGACTCTTTAGCGAACAGCTGGTGGGCCTCAAGTGTTGCAAGGGTGACCTGTAGATGGTTCAGATGTTCCTCCCAATTGGGGTTGTAGACCAATATGTCATCAAAAAAAACAAGGATGAACTTACATAAATATGGCTGGAATATGTTATTCATCAATGCTTGAAATGTGGCTGGAGCATTGGTCAGCCCAAATGGCATGACCCAGAACTCATAGTAGCCATCATGTGTCCTGAAAGCTGTTTTGTGAACATCCTCCCTATGTACCCTTATTTGATGATACCCAGCTCGTAAATCCAGTTTTGAGAATATGGTGGCTTGATTGAGTTCATCAAGCAGCTCATCAATGACTGGTATCGGGAATCTGTCTTTAATGGTGATGGTGTTAAGGGCTCTGTAATCAATACAAAACCACCACGTCCCATCCTTTTTCTTGACTAATAGTACCAGTGAAGAGAATGGGCTGTGACTAGGCTATATTATCCCTTGCTTAAGCATATCTTGAACTTGCTTCTCGATTTCAGATTTCTGAAAGTAAGGGTATTGGTAGGGTCTTAATTGGTCGGGGCTGATCTTGGCATGAGGGGGATGCGGTGGTCATGCTCCCAGTGTGGTGGCAGTCCTTGGGGTTCTTTGAACACGTGGCCATAGTGTTGAAGGAGTTGTTGTAGGCGGCTTTGGAAGTCTCTAGGCCCATCTGGGCTGCTGTTAGCTAAGGATGGGCTGATCCAATTTGAGTCCATGTGCATGAATATGGGCTGATCTGGATCTCCTCTTTGCTTTGTCAGTGTTGCAAGACTGATGGGCCTTGGTCCCTTGCATGTTTGCCTTTGTAGATGGACTATAGAGTTTCTTGATGTGAAGTCCATGGTGAGACGGGCCTAGTCACAGACCATTGAATGCTTAGCATCATGTCCGCTCCACTGAGATGAAGAGGATATAGGTCCACCACAAACTGATGACCCTAAATCTTTAGTGGTTGGCCCATGCAAATGCTATTGCAAGATAGGCTGTTACCATTGGCCACATGAACCGTAAAGGCTGTTGTTAGTTGAACCGAAAGTCCCATTTTATCCACCAAGACTTGAGTTATGAAGTTAAGGGAATTGCCATTGTCTATGAGGATTGACACTTGGCATCCTAGGATCAGCCCTGCAACTCTCATTGTCTGAGGGGACAAGTCCCATAAGGGCTTGTAAGGATATTTCAGGCGTGCCATTGGATTGTATTTCCTACACTGGGTTAGATTCTCTGCAACCGGTGATGTCGTCTTCCTCTTCGGCATCTATTTGGAGGAGAAATGCTTGTTGTTTCTTGCAGCGATGGCCCGACCCAAATTTCTCTTCGTAGTTGTAACATAGACATTTGTCTCTATAGGCTTGCATCTCTGCCTAGGTCAGCCAGTTGAAAGGAACCAATGGACCTGGGCCTAGTACTCCTTCCTCCTTGTCTAGTGCTGTTGTCCTTTCTTGCTCCCTTCTTGCTCCTGGACCCCATGGTCACTGCATCTTTCTTGCTTGGCTGAACTTGTCCTCATACAGTCTGGCTAGTGTTGCTGCATTGATGATCGAAGTGGGCTGCATCGCTTTCACTTCTAGTCGCAGTTCTTCTTTTAGGCCACCGACGAAGCTTCCCACCAACTCCTTCTCCATCCACCCTTGGACTCTCACGACTAGCCTTTCGAACTCCATCTAGTATTCCTTTACTGATCCCACCTGCTGTAGCTTTGCTAAGTTTTCATCAAGATCTTCGAACCTAGATGATCCAAAACGGACAATAATGGCATCTGTGAAGTCTACCCAGGTTTGACGAGGGTGCCCCCTTCAGTACCATTGAAACTAGAGGACAGCTTCCCCTTCAAGATGCGTGGAAGCTAGAGCTACCCTATCTTGCCTCGATGTTTCATGGTAATCGAAATACCTTTCGGCTCTGAGAATCCAGGGAGTTAGGTCACCGCCTGAGAAGATGGGGAAGTCAATTTTGGCTATTCTTGTTGCCGCCCTTGTTCTGCGGCTGTTTTCATTGCTGCGCTCTTCTTGGCTTCCTCTGTCGATGTTCGTTGCCTCCTGTTCCAGTCGAAGGAGGAGAGCAATGAAGCCTTTCTTCATTTCTTTGAGATCTGAAGACATTCGATGGATCTCTACCTCCATTTGATCCACTCGGGTGTCTACTGACGTGTTTCTTGTGTTGGTCATACTGGCTCTGATACCAAATTGTTAGGAACCTGCCCAACTCTGGGCTCATCGAGGGACCAACCTCCTGAATTCTTGGAAGTAGAGAGAGAGAGAGAGAGAGAGAGAGAGAGAGAGAGAGTTTAATGCTGAAAGAATCAATGCCCTATTCCTTTTTTGCTCTACTACTTATAGTTTTACGATATTGATTGTCTTTCTATTACTGTTTCTGTTACAGTTGTTACAAGTGGATGATTAGTTGTGCTGACGTGGCTTCCTATTGTAAAACTGATTAACTGCCTTCTGTTGGTCTGTTCCAGCAGTCTTGACACTCTCTATGATTCCTGACTTTTTGTATGACAATAAATTCATTGTAGTGAATTCACCACCTCTATCAGTACACTATTTTAAGTGAATATCAAGCCAATTTGATTCTCAACAAAAGCTTTAAATTGATAAAAAACATGTAAAGTATCAAATTTTTCTAAAAGAAGATACACCAAAGTCATCTTAGTGAAGTCATCAGCAAATAGTAGAAAGTGTCTACTTCCACCAAGAGAGGCGGTACACATGGAACTATACAAATCTACTTGCACAAGCTGTAATGACTTATTTGCCTTTCAAGATTTATCTAATTGATAGAGTGATCTATGATGTCTGCCATAAATACAAGGTTCATAATATTTTATTGGACTTGTGATATAGAATAAAAACCTATTCATGATCCTCACCTAAGAACTTAATCTTTTAATTTGAATGGTTCCTTGATATCATGTTGTCTATTGTTTGATCCTCATCACCCCATTATAATTAATTAAAATTTAGCACAAGGTATTGATGGGCCTATGCCTCACATAACAACTTTAGATTATAGGTTGTATGGTTGTTTGTTAATTTGCAATATTTCTATTTTTAGATTTGATTAATGGGCAAACCAACCCAGTAGAAATACATTTCACAGTACGAATGAATACATAGGGATATAAATTCTGCATATCTAAAGTTGTAATGTTGCACTGAATGCTACTAGATAGTTTGGCATCAGATGATGAGCAGAATTTACTGACCAAATGATTGAAATTTCTATTCTCAATGCAGCTGTGGATTTAATAGAAGATGTCAAAGTGCAAGGCATTATTGGGCCAGAAGATTTCTTGGTTGCCATGGGAAACAAAGTTCGTATACTGATAATTTCCTTTTCTTCACACAATTTTAGCCTCTCACCTATCCATTTTCCTTACTTCGTGTGAATTGCTAAAAGGAACTCATCCTACATTAAAGAAATTGCTAGCATTGTTGAAGCATTTCAACATAGAGAAGTGTCAATCATCCATGATGACACTAAAAGTGGAGATGTAGCAATTAGGTATCTCACTGATATCCTTCGTGACATAGATGTCCAAGTACGCCAAAGAATTATCTTGCCTTGTGCCACAGAAACCGAAGTAATTATAGATACTTTGCACATGATAGCAGGAACCGGCACAAGAGTCTTCATCATCCATCTCTCTCATTCTCTTGGCTTTTCTTTCTTCTTGCAGGTCGAAAAGTTGGGAATGATGAAACTTGGGTACTTACGGATTGCTACTAGTATTGGACTTACTGATCTTATGGTCCATAAGGACACTTCTTTCTTCCGTTCTAGTGAAGGAGTTGTAGGAATGAAGTCTCAACAAAGAAAACAAGTTCGAAAGGAAGAAATAGACTTGGAGAAAATGAAGCTCAACATCTATGCAACACTTTGGGCAAATAATACATTATTTGTCATGGCAAATGCAGTAGATAGAGGTGATTATGATTCAAGAATGAACATTTGGTCTACTATGGATTCATCCAAAATGCATGTCTCCAAAATTCAGATAGTTAATTGGATAAAAAGTACAAGTTATAAAGCTAGGTATTCATCCCCAAGGTCTGTAATTTCACGGAGCTTGAGCTCAGAAGATGCAACAAAGAATCATGTAAACAACTTTCCTGAAACATTTAGGAAAGGAGCTACAGTAAGTCCTAGTGATGATAAAATTTTGAAGATCGCGGTCCCTTGTAATACCTCGTTTGCTGAATTCGTTAATGTGACTTGCAAAGAGAATGGTAGTGTCACAGGATTCTCAATAGAAGTTTTTGATGCTGTTATGCAGAACCTAAGCTATCGTTACAAGTATGTCCCATTTGAATTTGGAAGCTCATACAACACTATGATAGATCAGGTATTCAATAAGGTAATTCCATACCCTTGATGCATTGATTTAAATTAGACTTATGTTTGACGATTAGATAAAGAGCTTACAAGGGAAAACCCTCCATCTTTCCCATCTTAGAATCTCTAAGTAATTAGTCAACTTTATAATCAACTACTCTATGGTAATTGATCTACAAATATCTTATCATATAAACCCAAGTCTCTCTCTCTCACTTACTCTCTTCTCTTCTACTTGCCATGTTGGAAATAGACAAGGTATATAAGCCATCAAATTCTGAACATTAGCAAGATTACTGAATATGACTTCAATATAGTTCTACTGCTTCAGTAGATTTATTAATGTGTTAACAACACCAAATTGTTAATTTGCTTCTTTGGGTTCTTTCATGGGAGCGAGAGAGCAGGCTTACGATGCAGCAGTAGGAGACATAACAATTAGAGCGAATAGATCAAAATTTGTGGGGTTCACTCAACCATACACTGGTTCTGGAGTTCGCATGATTGTACCGGTAGAACATGAGAGTGATACAAATGGTTTATGGTGGTTCTTAAAGCCATTTACAGCACAACTATGGTTAACTACACTTGTGTTCTTCCTCTTGAAAGGAGTATTAGTATGGATCTTTGAGCATCAACAGAATCCGGAGTTTCAGGGCTCTAAATATCAACAATTGGGAAAAGTTCTTTACTTCTCCTTCTCCTTGTTAGTTTTTGCACAAAGTAAGTAAAGGTCTTTGAATTTTCCAAGTGTTGAATCCTATGATAAGTACTTTACATTTTAAGGATGCTTTTGGATGATTCATATTTAGTTGTTTTATAATTAAAGGGCTTTTATTAAATGGAGAAATTATACAAATTTACTAGTTCGTTTTATTTCTCTTATTTTTAAATTTAATGAACTCCATTCTTGCATAATGCATTACAACATTTTGATGTAAATTGAATTGTTGAATATCTTACTACTATATTTGTTTGTCTTTAACTACTTATATAAGTATAGTTTCTTCGGAAAGAAATACAATGGGGATGTGTCAAAGTTTTTTTTGTCAATATATGTCTAGATTCTTTCTGTACTTTAATGGATTTCCTTTATCTTTTCTTTGGAACCCTCAACTAGTTTTACACCATATGAATGTTTTTTATGTCCATATTGCAATTGCTTCATTTTTATTTTCCTTATATGAAGATCTTCATTTTTGTGGTCCTTTTGTCAGCCTACCTGATCCATCCCAACCATCCACCTGTAACCTAATCAAGCACATCCATATTGCAATCGCCTTTCCTCTCTTTCTACTTCAAATCTCTCTTCCCTATTCCATCTTTTCTCTTTCCCCTCTCCCTCCTCACATTTTTATCTCTTCCAATTTTCTCTCCTATTTTGAATGGATTAGGTTGAGTTATGCATGGGCATCCATATGGGTCAATTACAGAAGTTATGTATATTGTATATTTTTACTTTTTATTATCTCTCCTCTTTTTTCTATTTCCAATTTTCTCTCCTCCCTACTTTCGAAAAAAAGAAATATTCCTCCGTTTGCACCGTCTCTCCCCCCACCTCCACTTATTCTTTCTTAGTCATCAATTCTTTTTGGCTCCATGGAACTAAACAATGAGGAGTAGCCCATCCTCTAATCCATAACCCCCAACCGTGGTGTAGGCGGGATTTGATCCCAAGTCTCTTCTATAACCTATAACCAACTGGAGACCTCACCAACTAGTTGGCACCTTGATCCCACCAATTCTCTCATCTCTTGCAAACTCTCTCTTTCTCTTTCTCTCCTATCCCTCGCTCTCCCATCCCCCTCCTATTCTCTCTCTCTCTCTCTCTCTCTCTCTCTCTCTCCTTTTTAGTCTTCACGGGGCTACACATCAAGGGTGGGGGTGGGGGGTAGCCCATCCCCCATCCCCTTAACCCTAACCATAGTGGCTGCAGGATTTTCTTTTTTCACCATATGTTTTTCTCATTCCTCTCTCATCTATTTCACTCTTTCCTCCTATTTTCTTTCTTACTCGAACTTTTTAATGAATATCAGCTTTTGTCTATCACAAACCAAATAAAGGCATGGGGAAACATAAGAAAAACTAAATATTTTTTCCTCAATATAGATTTATTTACATAAACTTAATTATTCAAATGGGTGGGTGGTTGGGTTGCAACCCATGTACATAAAAATGTATGGTTCATCAGTGGATGTGGGTCATTGATGGATGGGTTGTTTTTCAATCTGCATCCAATCCATCCATTTGCTACTCCTATTATCATCTTTTATTTCATCCAATCCACTCTAATATACTTTGTATGTATGTTGTGAAAAGTTTCCTTTTGTTAATACTTATGCCTTGTAGAGATTATACTATTTAATAAATTTGCTTATTATTTTACAGAAGAAAATCTTCAAACCAATTATTCTAGATTCGTAATATACTTGTGGATGTTCTCATTGTTCATCATTGTGGCAAGCTATAATGCAAATCTAACATCCATCTTAACGGTTGACAATCTACGACCAACCGTTACAAGTCTTGATACATTGCTCAAGGAAGGAAGTTATGTTGGATATCAAAAGGGGTCTTATGTGGGTGATCTTTTGAAGGAGAAGGGATTCTCAGTTGAAAAGCTTAAAATGCTTTCAACAACTACTGAATATGCGCAAGCTTTATCAAACAAAAGTGTTGCAGCAATTGTGGATGATATTCCAGTTATTAATATATTTCTAAAGAAGTACTGCAACCAATTCACTATAGCTGGACCAACTATTCAAACAGGAGGGTTTGGCTTTGTAAGTCTCTTGTTCTTACATTTTCTTAAGCTAACATGTTTAAAGTAGTTTATATGTTTTTGTTTAATTTGTGAATTCAATCTAATCTAACCAACATAAATAATCTAAAATAATTGTCAGTAATGACTACGAATAATTCATTCTACTTCATAAATAATAGGGTGTAAAAACTTGAACCTCCCTTGTCATTTTTCACAAATACTAAAATTTCATCTCTCAATTCAAATTGGACTAAGACCTCCCTTGTTAGAGTTATGTCTAACCAAATCATCACAAAGTATACTGCCATGATAATTCTTTAAAATTTTGAATTAGTATAACCTCTTTCACTGGAGCACAGGGTGATACTAAATCTTAATCTCAAGCTTGTCCCTTTCGAATTAAATCAGTTGTTTTTCTACCATGACTTAGAAAAGCCCAGTGGAAATTAAAAAACTAAATGCACAATGGAGCAAAGATGTAGAGTCTGATAGTTTGGGTAGGTCAACATTTTCTTGTTTGCAATGAGTAGAAATTGCAAAATAAGATACGAACGAGATGCTTCAATGACTATAGTTGGTGTGACACCCTACAAAAATGTACTATCTCCAATTGCACGGAATCTCACATATGTTCCAACAGTGCCTAATTAAACCATGTAAGAATTCAGGTCCAACTTCGTTCAATATTATTCTTCCAAGATGCCCCAATTGTTTGTACATCATGCGATCATTTCTTGGCAAGCCAAAATCTGATGGGAGATCATGCTTGCATTTTCCTTTACCTAAGATTATAAACTTGAAAGTAATAGCCCATAGAGATCATTTATTTTTGAAGGAGGTGGATGAAGAAGGGTGAAGGTGATGTCTATCTTTCAAATTTTTGGGGACCCAAAGAAAGAATAAAGGGATGTCTTCATGGTTAATTATTATTATTTTTTTTGGTTTATTACTTCATGAATTTTGAATTCTTTTCCCTTGAGCAAACATTGTAAATGATGTAGAAAGAAATGTGAATGTGGAGGAAATTTGTCCCTAGGAAATTAGAAAAATTTTACATATAAAAATAATATTTTATACTTACTATCATGCCTAAAATACTAATGAAATAATGGGATGAATCCCAAAATTATTCAATCACACTTAAATTAGAAGAAGAAAAGAAAAATATGAGAAGTTGAAGAAGAAGGATTGAAAGAAAAAGAGCTAAAAGAAAATTTAATTGCCACCCAACTCTCTTTTCTATTATAATTAATCTAAAATTACAATACTGCCCCTAACTTAATAGAATAAAGGAAAAATAGATAGAAAGCAAAGAAAACAGAACAATCACCAAATAGACCCTAATACCTAACAATACATTTAAAACTCTTCCTTAAGTTGGAGCCTATATATCATAAAGCTCCAACTTGTTGGAAATGTATTTCATTGGTTCATGACTTAATCCTTTGGTGAAAATGTTGGCTAACAAATCTTCAAATTTCATGAAACACTAGATTTGAAGAGATATGAATGGTAGCCTAGCTATCACAAAACAACTTAGTGGAAGTTGAAATTGCCACTCCTATTTATTTTAATAACCGCTTTACCACATCAACTCACAATGGGCATGGGCCATGGCTCTATACTAAGTTGTAGTATTAATCCTAGCCACTACACTCCTTACTTTTTCAAGTAATAAAATTTCCTACCAGAAACGTGCATGTAGTCAGTTATGGACTTTTTCATTTGTAACTAATCTTGCCTAGTCTACATTTGTATAGCCTTCTAAGGAAAAGTTCTACTTTCTTATATAGTAGTCCTTGACCTAGGGGGACACCTTTTAAATACTATAGCACTCTAATAATGCCTTTGTAATGGACTCACCTTGGGTTCTACATAAACTAGCTCAATGATCCAACATTGAAGAAAATGTGTAGCCATGCAATGGTTAGATAAATTTCCTTCCCTACTAGTTTCTTGTACCATTTACGGTTAGCTAGAAGATCTTCCTCATTATCATACGTCTTCACATTCAAATCTGTAGGAGTGTTTATTGGTTTTGATTCTAATAAATAGGTTTCTTTCAATAAATCAAGCACATACTTCCTTTGTGTGTGAGAGAGAGAGACTTCATACTTTGACCTTGTTATTTCTATACACAAAAAAAAATGCCTCAAATGCCCTAAGTCTCTTGTACCATCTAGTGTTAGTTAGAAACTCCCCTCACTGTCAAACATCTTTACATTAAAATCTATAAGAGTGTCTATTAGTTTTTCTTCTAATAGATTGGTTTCTTCTAACAAATCAAGCACATACTTCATTTGTAAAAGAGAGATAGATTTCATACTTCAACCTTGCTATTTTTATGCCCAAAGGATGCCTCAAGTTCCCTAAGTCCTTAATTTGAAAGTGATTCTATAAAATTTGATTGAACTCTCTAATACCATGTTCATCACTTCTTGTGATAATAATTCTATCAACATAAACTACTAAGACAATCTTCCTGGACACAATATCCTTACTAAACTTAGAGTGATCAACTATGCATTGTTTCATCATAAACTTTTGCACATAACTACCAAATCTCCCAAACCATGCTCTTTGGAGATTGTTTCAATCCATAAATCAATTTTTTTAACTAACACACTTTTCCTTCCTACCCATATCCAAAGGGTTGCCCCATATACATATCTTCTTCTAGGGCATAATGGAGGAAAGTATTTTCCACATCCAATTGAAGCAACTGCCAATCAAAGTGAGCAATCAAAGAAATAATTACATGAATTGAATCTATTGTATTCACTAATGAAAAGGTACTGGTATAGTCAACACTGTAGGTCTGTGTATATTGCCACCAAATGAGCCTTATACTTTTCTACACTACCATTCATGTGTGATTAATCTTATAAACACATTGACAAACAACTACTTTCTTTTCAAGAGAAATAAGAGTAAGATCCTAAGTGTGATTATATTAAAGAGTACGAAATTCATTATCCATCTCTCTCTTCCATTTAGGAGAAAGAATAATGTCATGAACTGACCTAGGAACAATCATAGATGAAAGAAGAGATAAAAAGTTCTGATATGAAGAGATAAATGGGCAGTGGAAACATACCAAAAAATAAGATGTCTAATATAAGCATGTACACCTTTATGAAGAGCAATGGAAAGGTTTAGCTTTGAATGATAGTTGAGGAGATGCTAGAGTAGGCTGAAAAATGATTCCACCAATACTGTATACACTATTGACCGGTGGTCACACATACACTTCAATAGTAGGAGATGGTAAAGACACCTTCGCCACTGGAAGATGAAGCAAAGGAGGTAGATTACAAGTAAAAGATGAATTTGTAAAGGAAAAAAATAAGAGGCAACACATTTAGAAGCAAAAAGTAGTAGTGTGGAGAAAGACTATAACACTTTTACCCCTTGAGTGTTAAAGTGCCCCATGATATACATTTGAGAGCATGGAAATCCAATTTGTCCAAACTCGAACCCAAGCGATGAACAAAATAAACACACACAAAGACATAAGGGAAGCAAGGGAAATGGAAATTTAGAAGGAAAAACAAGAAAAAAATAGGATATCACCACCTAGAACTGACGGGGCATTCAATTAATGAGGAAACAAGAAGAGAGAACAACATCACTCCAATATTTCTTAGGAACTAACATTTGAATCCCATGTAGCATCTAGTAAATGCCTTTTCTTCCACTTAGCTACCCCATTTTGTTGTAGAGCAGAAGATCAAGAAGAATGATGCATAATTCCATGTAACATTATGTATGAAACAAACATTAGAAATGTTCTTTGAATTGTCATAACAGAAATATTTAATTGAAACACCATATTAATTCTTGATTTCAGCATAAAAGAAAAAAAAAAGATATCAAATACTTCTATATGAGATTTCATTAAGTAAATCTAAATTATCCTTAAAAAAATCATCAACAAATGAGACAAAATATTTGAAGCCATTATAAGACTCAATTAGAGATGGACTCTAATCACTAGAATGAGCAATTTCAAAAAGATTCAAGGCTCTATTTTTTTCCCTTAGAGCAAACAACACATAGAGATTTTATACTAAACTATCGGACTTCACGTTACAACTCACAAATAGACACTACATCTAGGACTAGACTCTTGAAAGTAGGAAGTGATGGATGCCCCAATTAATATTTCCACCGGGAATGTATAGTAGAAGAATGGAGGGCTTTCTATGAATCACCACTATCTAGATGGTACAATCTTTCAGCTTCATGCCCACTACCAATCATCATTCCCATCTCGAGGTCTTGAATAACATAATAAGAAGGAAGAATGTGATAGAGCAATTCAAAGATTTTGTTAACTTACTAATTGACATAAGGCTAAAAGGAAATTTAAGAATTATAAGATAGAAGGTAAGGTCAAATTTGAGTCAATAACTATTACGTGAAACTATAGATGTAGTATCATCAACTATGGTAACAAATTAGGAGGTTAAGGGTGGGGGGATAAGGATATAAACAAATATAGAGGCATGGCCATGTGATCTGATGCTCCAAAGTCAATAATCTAGGACTTATATGATGGGACAAGACATGTTGTACTTGATTTTGCAAGAGTCACTATATTACAAGTGGAAGAAAAAGATTGATGGAGCTTTTCATACTCTTACCTAATGATGGAGACCATGTTCTTATCCTTCCTAGTACTTAGAGTAGTCAGTCATCACCTGTAACACAACCATGTTCTCTTACTACAGTAGGAATGGCCCAAGTAGATGGGGGGCCATGAAGATTGAAGCATAAATTAATCACGTGTCCCTGTCACCCATAGTAACTACATTCCTACACTACACCATGACCACCAGTACTACGGCCTCTAATGTTCTCCTCTCTAGCTAGCACCACCTTGACCTCCTCTCACTGTATGGACACCTCTGGTAGTTCCACCCCTACCATTCGTTGCACCTCTACCACCTATAGTTGTGACTAATGTAGATCTCTCCTAAACACGTGAACCATCCATTTGTAGGTTATTAGCTTTCTTGACTCTAGAAATGACCTCCAATAATGTGGGTATGTCATAACTACCTAAAATCTATGCACGTACTAGATCAAAATCTGATCTCAGTCCATAAAGGAATCTAGATACATCCAAATGATCTCTTTGTCATTGTTAAACTTTGAAATCAGTTAACAATAGCTTATAAGAATACTCCTAATCTGTTCTTTTTCTTGTACTCAATCATTATACCCAACAACTCCTGAATCTAGTTTATTCTCCTTAATATATGTTAATTTACCCCTAGTAGTCAAATTTACAACACATGATTTTTCCCAGTGTATATGATTTTGTAGCACCCAAAGTCATTTGAACAGCCATGAAATCTGGATGTATCATCATACTTGACTTAGTTTTACTACCTGAGACTACTAATCATAATAATAATAATGCTGAAGCATGTAGCACTTAAGCAGTAAAAATTAAGAACCAATTCACTTCAAGGAAAGAACCACCAAAAAATTGATTTTGTACTGGTTTAAAAGCACTAGTAGGAAAGTCATACTCTATGAAAAACACAAAGTACATTCTAACTAAGGTTTTAAAAGGCTAAAGGCGAAGGTGGGGCTGTTAAGTCTTGGAGAGGCGAGGCGTAAGCCTCAAGGTGGTTTGAGGAATAAGCAACTAATATACTCCAATAATGGGATAAGGATCATTTTCTTAAATGGTTCACTTAAGTAACCGTTAAAAGTATTATTAGGCTTGAATAATGTGTAGCATGGGACCCACAAAGGTTTCATATCTGTCCATATGGATTCAGCCCGTGTTTGGGAACACATGGGCTGAATTCATTGCACATAGGTAGTGAACTCCTGAGCCAATCAAATTGGGCTCAATATAGGCCCAACAATTAAGTCTAAGTGACCTTTGGTTTCAGCCACCATATAAAGCCTAAGAATAATGAATTTCTATAAAATAAAGTGTATTAGGCTTCAGCCCTATAATGGTCTATTGCCTTTAACTTTGCAACCTTAAATAATTAAAACACTACTTACAAGGATGAACCTCTTCTTTAACTACAAAATGTAGTGTCATACCCTCTGATTAGATGAATCTTAGGATTAAATCCTTTTGCAAATCATTTTCATAAAATAATATAATATAAATATAAATACATTTTGCAAAGAGATTTCAATACAGTTAAAATTCATTGCTGGTAGTTTTAGATTTCCATCGAAGAGAGTGTAAACCTTGACATTCACTTTGTCTAATAAAGGGGCTAATGTCATCATCACAATGATCACCCACTTAGGTAATATCTTAAACTACTCCAACATACTCGTATATCATACACAACACTTTTTTTTTTGAGAATGGCAAAAGAAAAAAAATTTATTAAAAGAAGAAAGAGGGATATACAATAAAGCTTTCATAGTTTCTCGATAGAGAAAGATATGAACATAAGACTTTGATGCTGTATTTAATCACAAGGATCTATGTTTCAATAAACATGACAAATGATTCCATTGCTGCAATTTATTTACTTGTTTTTTGATGTGTTTTTCTTTACTAAAACTCATCTCCCTTGATTCTTTTTATAGGTATTTCCCAAAAACTCCCCTATGATACCTATTGTGTCTGAGCAAATTTTGGTTGTCAGAGAAAACCAAGAGATGGACAAAATTGAAGATAAATATTTTGGACATGAAACATGTTTGGAACCTTCTACAAATGTCACATCAATTAGATTGCGCCTTTATAGCCTTCGTAGCATATACCTTATCACTGGAGTAGGTTCTGCTTCAGCTCTCTTTGTTTTCTTTATTTCCTCAATATTATTTTCACATAAAGTTGAGGCCCTTGAGGGCAAGGAACAAGAACAAGATGGACTACCCCAGGTGACTGTACTTCATGATGGAAATACACGCGAAGTCTCCATAAAATGGTCATGCCATTGTCCTAATCGTTGCAATATAAGAAATATGCCCTTTGCAACCTTGGAAGAGAATGTTGTATGACATGTGAAAACTGTACTTTAAGGTGGTTTTTAGTTATTGTTTGTTGTTTTCATTATTAAAGATAGTGATGATTTGTAATTGACACATTCAGTTTATCATAGAATTTCTTTAATGTTTTAAAAAACTAAAGGTCGATTTGATTTATAGTCGGAATTGGAATTTGAATCGAAATCAAAATCAGGAATTGAAATTCATAATCTCTTTGTTTTTGGCAGGAACCAAAATGAGTATTGGAATAAGATGGAATGAAATTTTATTCCCAAGAGAAGAGGGGGGAATAAACACTCCCTCAAATGGAGGAATGCCATTCCACCCGAAATGAGAGTGGAATTCGAATTCCACCTAATAAAAAACAGTTGGAATCAGAATGACCGATTCTGATTCCAGACCCCTGTTGCCATGAATCGGGTCCTAAATATTTGTCCATGTCAACTCAAAGTTGTGGGATTAAGTGTTGGACTAAAAACTTTTAAAAATTTATAGAAGGCAGGGTGATAAACCTGCTTGTTTTTGCAAATTAAGAGAAAATATTTAATAGCTATAATTGGTATTTAATAGCTTTAATTGATGTAGTGAACGGTGAGAGTAGGGTTTTAATTAGTAAGGGGGCAAGGTGTGGTATAGAGGGATGTTGGTTGTTGGAAAGTTGGATAGTGGCTGTTCGGTCATGGCTGAGCTGGTCCAGAGAGACACATGGCTGCCCAGTTATCGTCCAGTCAGCCCGACCATATCAGCATAGCTCAGCCAGCCCCGTAGTATACATTGACCCCACAGTCTAAGCCGGGCTACACTATTACTTTGGCCCCCCATCTTATCCTCTCAGCCACGCCAGGTACACGTCATGCGGATAAGTGTAACTACAGTTAAAGAGGAGTAAGGAAGACAACTCCACCGGGGATTAAGACTTTATCCCGAATACCTCAGCAACTAACCTCATCCCAACAACCCCAAAAGCCCAGTCCAATCAAGAAATGGATCTTCGGCTATAAAAAGGTATTCCATGCTCAAGGTAAGGGATCCAACTTCTAACACCCGTACTTTCTCTTTGCTTAGCCCGTCTCTTCGGCTATAAAAAAGTATTCCATGATCAAGGTAAGGGATCCAACTTCTAACACCTGTACTTTCTCTTTGCTTAGCCCATCACTCCCGTTGCTCGGCCCGACCTTCTACTACCTCCTACTGACTTGAGCATCGGAGTGCCTACACGGGGTTAATTCCTCGGGCCTTTGACATCTTTCTTGATCACAGGTCTTGAAGCGTGGCTCTATCCTTCCACCTTGGCTCCACCCTGCTGGCAAGGACTATCTGGTTGCTCTTCTTAGTTCGTGGACCACCTCGGATTGAGCAGCATCAGATTGGCGGTTCGGTATTCCGCAGGTTTTCATTACAGACAATGGGATGCAGTTCACCGATTGAAAGTTCAAGGCCTTTTGCACCATCCTGAATATTGACCACCGAACCATCGTTGTACATCGACCTCAGAGCAATGGGCAGACTGAGGTGATCAACCGAACCTTATTGCATGGCCTAAATACCCGGCTAGACTAGGCCAAGGGGAGGTGGGTCGAGGAATTGCCGAGCATACTCTGGACATATAGGACTACTCTGTGGACGGTCACTGGAGAGACACCCTTCAGCCTAAACTACGGGGCTGAAGCCATAGTGCCCAAAGATATTGTCTCCCCAACTCTTTGGACAGAGCTCTTCGATGAAGACTAGAACGACGAAAACCTCCGTGCAGAGTTAGACATGGTAGAAGAAGCCTGGGATCGAACACATGTTAGGACGGTAGCATAGCAGTAGAGGATGGTGAAATACTATGACTCCAAAGTCAGAAGACGCGAGTTCAAAATAGGTAACCTTGTCCTTCGCAAAGTTATTGTGCCCGCACCTGGAGAAGGAAAGCTCGAACCAAATTGGGAAGGTGTTTAACAGTTATGCCCTTAGCTCCAATCAAATTGATGTATCTTTTCACATTTATTGTAAATGAATAAAGTATATAATTGATTCATGTCATTGTGGTATGTTTCTGTATAATACCCTTAAATTGGACACTTATAAGACTCGTGTTAGTTTAGAATCTTCACAACCATTGGATAAATATAGGGAGATTTATCCTGCCGAGGTTGATAATGAAGTGCTGCCAAGTTGGTTGGGGTGGCTTGTTTCAGCTGCCAGAGTGAGACAAAAGTTGCATGCATGGGCCCATGGAGATGGACTCAGGGGTTCCCTGTCTCCTATAGTGAATTCGGCTAGGCCTTGTAACAAAGGCTGGGTTGAACCCATGTGGTTGATATGTAGATCAATGTTTGGGTCCCACACCATACAAAGAGAGCCAACTGGGCAGTAGGTTAAGGGGTAAGTGAGCACATAAGCTTAATGGGCCTAAAGCCCAATTCGAACTGGGCTTAAGTTAGTTAATTAAAAGGGTCAAGATATGATTTATAATCTGATTAGGATTAGTTGAAGGATAAGATAAGTCTTATCCATTCAAGTGTCCAGATCCAAATATTAGATTTGGATCAAGAAACTCTCTTCTAATTAGATTAGGAGGCTGATCCTGAGATGACTATAAATAGGGGGCAATTTCCTCAATTTCAACACACAACAATTTGCTGAATTCTCCCCTTGTTCTTGCTATCGCTACCCAGTTCGATCTCCACCTATGGAACTGATCATGAAGAGTTCTTGATATTGTTTCTTGGTTAAAGAAACAATTTGAAGTCATGCCCACCAGCCCTTTACTCCATTCTTGCTGAAGAATTTGGTTCTTACTGAAGAGCCATCCTGTTGATCCTACTTCACTATGCACTGTGTCATCTTCAGTAAAAGCGGGTTTTGGTTTTCTCCTTGGGCGTGAACACCTTCATTGGGAGTTACTGCTACTTCATATCAGGTATATCCCTCTCTTCCCTTTGGTTTCAGATCTGATCCAGTTTTGTTTCAAGAATGATCCTTGAAATTGCAGTTTTCTAAAATAGGGAATGCGATTCCTAGATGGGAGAGAGAAATTTTTGAAATTTTGCCCAACCTTCCTATAGGGTTCGGCCATCCATATGATGGATCTCTCATCCCTTTAGTGGTATCAAAGCTAGGTTTACATTCTTCAACCAAAATTAGATTTGATCTGAACCTGTGCAATTCGGCAGAATCGGTTCTACCCAATTTGTGCAGATTAATTTTTTCTGAGAATTTGGTTCTCAAACAAGGGTGATTGATCTGAAATTAAATTCTTTATTTTTTGTAATATATTTAGAACTGTTCTATTTATATTTCTTGAATTTTGGGCTGTTCGTATGGTGGAGATCGAATTCTTTTATTGGCGCAAGAAATCTGTGCACCTGCTGATTTATTCTATTCTTTCTTGGTCTATAAATATATATGTTTTTTTATTGTAGATGAGATGTATAGGATTTGCTTCTAATGTAATATTAATAGAAAAATTAAAATTTTTCTATTTTATTTCATTGAAGACGAAGCTGGTTCACATGGAAGAGAAGACTTGTGTAAAGAAGAAATCTGCAATCTGCGAATTGCAATAATGGAAAGTGCAATCTGCAAACTAATTTCTTGTTTTGCAGGGTTGCAACCTTACGAACAACCCCCTTTTTGTGTTTGTTCACTAATTCTTGAATTCCATTTATCAGTTATTTAATTTCATATCGTCTTCTTGAATTGAATATTGAATTAAACATCAAACCCTAGACCCATTCAAACCAGATTGGACCAAATCTGTGGTTTGATGGGAGCTGTTCTCAGCCCTAAAATTCCCTTCATGGGATGACGGATTGATGGTTAATTGCAAGATGCAATTCGATCCACATCTGTAAAACCCAATTTTAATCCGTTAAAACTGCCTTAGCCCAATTCAGTATAAATGCTATATGGGTTGAACTGCTCTTTACAGTTCAACCCTTATACCTAGATAATATTAATTGGTAATATTATGAAATTAAATGGTCTTTCTTTATGGGTTTTACAGTTATTTAATTGATTGGATCAATTATTGATTTCATGCATGTGATGTATGGATGTGTGATGTGCTACGTCCATGGGCCATAAGCACTTGGCCCATGTTGATTCGATAATGGCTCTTTCTCACACCATGGTTGAATGCACATCATTGCCATGGTGTCCTTAAGATCATTGGATGATCTCCCTACATAGTGGGCCCCACATCAGCTTCTCCCAAAATGGAACCGTACGGAACCCTAGTCATTTAGGGCCCATCTAAATCTGGCTTTATGAAAGTCAGTGGGAGCCACTTTGGTTTGACCTAAATAAAACTAGGGCTTAATTATTTATTCCCTCATGAAAAATATAAGTGCATGTGATAGGGATATTCATATGATGTATTCTCTTAAGGCCTTCCATCATTAGCATGAAAATGGGTCCTTCAGTAATGAGGAGATGCACCTTAAAATTGGGTTATACATTTGCTGTTGGATTTGTTGGATTGTTTAATAAGATGATAGGGGAATATCCTAAAATCGAAAACTCTCTCACAATACCTTAGCGTTCACGAATATGATGGGTAAGCACTTACTGGACAGAAAGGCTTAACCTAAAATGACAATGAACCTTATCTGACAGATGCCAAAGGGAAAACACATGAAATGAGTGGATGTGATCTTTCATAGAAGGTGGTGGGGTTATGCAGCTGAAACAGTTGGCTCCATGGATTGTATGTGGTTTCCCACATTTCCAGAGACATAGTTCATAGTCTCCGTCATTAAGATAGGAGGGAAATCTCAGAGATGAATAAGTGGAAATGAAACATAGATTAAAAGCCATATCTATGTAGAAAACATGAATCAATTTAGGTTGTGGACTGATAATCTACCTTGCATTTTATCAGAAATGGCAAATGGACAATTTGCCAATGATAACAAACTTAAGGGCCCAAATTATGTTGACTAGTATCATAACCTTATGCTAGTATTAACGCCTGAGAAATTGGACAAGGTTGCTAAGAACCCTGCTCTGGATCGTCCAGGTGATAGGGCTTCTAAGGCACATAGGAAGGAATATCAAGAATGGGAATATAAGAATTCTCTTGCCCAGTGCTACATCATAGCCTTCCTCGACAATCCGATACATAGACAATTCGATCAGATCAAAGTGTCCAAGGATATCTTGGATAGTCTGAGGACAATGTATAAAGAGCAGAATCGTTCTACTCATTAGAAGGTCTTGAAGTTGTTCATGACTGCAAAAATGACCGAGAGCCAGATGGTTCATGACCATTGTCTCAAGATGATGGGTTACATTAATGAACTAGAGGCACTTGGGTCTGCCATCCTAAATTCCATGCCTCCCTTCTTGAATCAGTTTATCATGAATTACAACATGAATAAGCTAAATGTTAGCCTTCAGGAACTCAATAATATGTTGTAGAGGGCCAAAGAACTGATAAAGAAGGATAAACTGATAGCCATGCTTGTTGAATGTGGAAATTTGGGTAAGAAGAAGAGGAGGGCAAAGAAAAAGCCTCAGAAGAAGACTAGCAAACCAAATAAGCAAAAGAAACAAAACATCGGATGCCTGTCACTTTTGCAAATAGACCACAACTGGAAGAGGAATTGTCCTCAATATCTGGAGACTAAGAAGCAAGGTAATTTCGAATCTTTTATCATAGAGACCAATATGTTGGTCACTTCTACTTCCTGGTGTATCGACTCAGGGGCTTCGACTCATGTGTGTAACTCACTGTAGGGATTCAAGATAAATAGAAGATTGAGTGATGGAGAAGTGACACTCTACTTGGGGACTTCTGCAACAGTCGTAACTATAGCCATAGGAGCTTCAGAACTAGTTTTTAGAGAAGAAACAATTATACTTAAAAATTGTATTTTCATACCCAATTTAAGAAAAATTTGATTTCTGTCTCAAAATTGTGTTTGGATGGTTATTCTTTCTTATTTATTAATGTGATTACTATTAAATGGAATAACAAATTCCTCGCATACAGAGAACTTGAGAATGGTCTCTACTTTCTCCATCCTTCTCTAGAAACCAACATTACCGAAACTATGTTGGAAATAGTCCCCAAGAAGAGGACTTGTGATACAGTTAATCCCACGTGCCTATGGCTTACCGATTTGGCCACTTTAATATAGATTGTATCACAAGATTAGTAAAGGATGGCCATTTGAATTTTCTAACTGTAGAAGATCTTTGAACTTGTGAAGCTTGCCTTCAGGTTAAGATGACGAAGCGGCCATTTACCAATAAGCCTAAAAGATCTACAAGCACACTTGACCTTATACATACTAATATATGTGGTCCCATGAATGTTAGGACACGTAACCAGCATGTTTATTTCATAACCTTTACCCATGTCTATTCTCGGTATGATTACGTGTACCTAATGAGACGTAAGTTTGAATCTTTTGAAAAGTTCAAGGAGTTCAGAAAAGAAATCGAGAAACAGTTAGGGAGAGAAATTAAGACCCTTCGATCAGATCGAGGCATCGAGTATCTCTCTAACGAATTCAGGGACTACTTAAAGGAAAATGAGATTGTATCACAATTGGCTCCTCCTGTTACACCACAATTAAATGGTGTGTCGAGAGGAGAAATCAGACTCTATTAGATATGGTCCGATCACTTCTCGTCCACTCAGAATTACCCACATCCTTTTGGGGTTTCATGTTAGAGACTGGGATTTACGTGCTGAACCAAGTTCCAACCAAATCCGTTCCTAAGACTCCATATGAGCTATGGACTAGTAAGAAACCAAGTGTAAGACACTTGAAGATTTGGGGTTGTGCAGCACATGTTAAAAGAACTAGTACTAAAAAATTGGAATCCAAGGCCAATCGTTGCCTATTTGTAGGTTACCCCGAAGGCTCTGTAGGTTTTTTGTTCTATGATCCAAAATAGCAAAAGATATTTTGTAGTCAAAATACCCACTTCCAAGAGGAAGATTACATCTTGGATAATCATCATCAAGAAGTTGTTCTTGATGAGGAGAGCCCAGGGGTAGTGGGAGATGTCCCACCAGCTCTAGAAAATAACTAACCTAGAAGTTGGAACATATATAGACTTAAGCATGTTTCTAGGAGTTCGAACATCCGGTTTGACTCTACCGTCAAATAGTTTGACTTTGAACAAAATCCGAGTGAGCCCTGTGTTTATAGGAAGACAATGGGAGATAAGGTTACATTCTTGGTTCTGTATGTAGATGACAATCTACTCATTGGGAATGATGTATGAATGTTAATAGGATTATCACAGTCTATAGAGATAGATCGAAGAGGATAATAGGATTGGGTCTTCGACTCTATAGAGATAGATCGAAGAGGACAATAGGATTATCCCATTCTGCTTACATTGACAAGATTGCCAAAAGATACAGCATGGAGAACTCCAAGAAAGGAAATGTTCCTTTCAGACACGGGGTCACTCTCTCCAAGGGTATGCCTTCCAAGACTCTCGAAGAGATTGAAGGCATGAAAGAGATTCCCTATGCCTCAATAGTAGGGAGCATCATGTATGTCATGCTATGCACTCGTCCTGACATTGCTCAGGCAGTGAGTGTGGTAAGTAGATACCAGTCTAACCTAGGACAAGAACACTGGACAACTTTGAAGAACATATTGAAATACATTCGAAGGACAAAAGAGTTTTGTCTGGTATTTGATAATAGTTCACTACAGATACAAGGGTATACTGATACCGACTACCAATTAGATTCACATGGTAGGATGTCTACATCTGGTTACATATTTACGATGGGGTCCTATATAGTAAGAAAAATAGTCCCAACCCAAGCCGAGCACATTACCGTAAATGAAGCTACCTAATGAATCAAGGTGTTCATTCTGGAATTCAGAATTCAGCACATCACTCATTCCACTATTGTGTGACAACACTAGATCTATGGGAGATTAATGTTAAAATGTAGCATCAATGGAGAATGTGGTAGACCCATTGACTAAGCCATTGACACAGAAAGTGTTTAAGAAACACGTGGAAAGTATGAGACTCCGGCTTGTACCCGATAGGACCTAAGTGTAAGTGGGAGCTGTTAGACAGTTATGCCCTTAGCTCTAATCAGATTGATGTATCTTTTGACATTTATTGTAAGTGAATAAAGTACATAATTGATTCATGTCATTGTGGTATGTTTCTGTGTAATACCCTTAAACTGGACACTTATGAGACTCGTGTAAGTTTAGAATCCTCACAGCCGTTGGATAGATCTGGGGAGATTTATCTTGCCAAGGCTGACACTGATGTGCTGCCAAGTTGGTTGGGGTGGCTTGTCTCAGCTGCTAGGGTGAGTCCTGAGGTGCATGCAGTGTGGGTTTTCTTGAAACCCTGAACTAGACCAAAATTCCAGTATTGCCCTGGACCTTAGAGACAGATGGGCAAATTGGAATGTTACACCTGACCCCTAGACTAGATTATGGTATTGCACTAGGTGTCGGATTGGGCTATCTTTGATATGCCAACCAGTGAGATCTTTAAAGGGTGTTAAAACCTTAGTATGTTCGGACAGTCCTTGAATTCATCTGGGTGGGTGATCATGGTGACAAGATGAACCCCTTTGTCGGACAAAGTGAATGATCGTGGATGCACTCTCTCTTATGGGAACCTAAACTGTCGGTAGTTGATTTCAAACGTTGAAATTTGTTTTGCAAAATATATTTATATAGATATATATATATTTATTTATTTTTATTCCTGGGATCCATGTGAGTAGAGAGTGCAGCACTGTTCCTTGCAGCCGAGGGAGAGGTCTTCTCTTGTTTGGTAGTGTTTGATCATTATGGGCTGAGAGGTTAAGTGTAAGACTATTGAGGGTAATACCTGATGGTCTAATCTTGCATCTGCCCACAGTCCTTGAGTTTTCATAAGGTGGTTGGACCCAAGGACCATTTAGTGTAAATGTTGATGGACTCAAGGGTTCACTATCTCCTACAGTGAATTCGGCCAGGCCTATTAACAAAGGCTGGGCTGAACCCATGTGACTGATGTGTAGATCACTGTTTGGGTCCCACGCCATACAAAGAGAGCCAATTGGGCAGTAAGTTACGGGGTAGGTGAGCACATAAGCTTAATGGACCTAAAGCCCAATTCGAACTGGGCTTAAGTTAGTTAATTAAAAGGGGCAAGATATGATTTAGAATCTGATTAGGATTAGCTGAAGGATAAGATAAGTCTTAACCATTCAAGAGTCCAGATCCAAATATCAGATTTGGATCAAGAAACTCTCTCCTAATTAGATTAGGAGGCTGATCCTGAGAAGGCTATAAAT
Organism: Nelumbo lutea; assembly: GCF_056320005.1. Classification (NCBI taxonomy): domain Eukaryota; kingdom Viridiplantae; phylum Streptophyta; class Magnoliopsida; order Proteales; family Nelumbonaceae; genus Nelumbo; species Nelumbo lutea. Next base: position 31,561,834 of record NC_142691.1, read on the forward strand.
AGGGGGTGAATTCCTCAGTTTCAATACACAGCAATTTGCAGAATTCTCCCCTTGTTCTTGCTATTGCTACCCAATTCGATCTCCAACTGTGGAACTGATCAAGAAGAGTTCTTGATATTTTTTCTTGGCTGAAGAAACAATCTGAAGTCCTTGCTTACCAGCCATTTACTCAATTCTTGCTGAAGAATTTGGTTCTTGTTAAAGAGTCATCCTGTTGATCCTGCTTCACTACGTACTGTGTCATCTTCAGTGGAAGCAGGTTTTGGTTTTCTGATTGGGCATGAATACTTTCATTGGGAGTTACTGCTAATTCATATCAAGTATATCCCTCTCTTCCCTTTGGTTTCAGATTTGATCCGATTTTGTTTCAAGAATGATCCTGGAAAATGCAGTTTTCTAAAATAGGGAATGCAATTCCCAAACGAGAGAGAGAGAGAAATTTTTGAAATTTCGCCCAACATTCCTGTAGGGTTCAGCCATCCATATGATGGATCTTTCATCCCTTCAGAAGGGCCATACAGAGTCACCAGAGTTCTTGGACCGGGCACCTATAGACTTGAAAATCTCGTTGGCCGATCAATATTGAGGAGTTGGAACACTGGGAATCTTTAGATGTACTACTATTAATCTGATAGTTAATGAAGAATGTTTTTTTGAGCTACATGATTGATTGTCCAGCACATCGCATACACACACCGTGCACACCACGACACTACACACGCATCGCATAAGCCGCAATACACAGTCACGCTACACAACCATGCAACATTCATCGCACTACACTCACTTCACAATACATACACTACGCAACACGTGTGTTGCTCGGCACGCTGCACTGACTCGACTGATCTTCGAGTGGCTTGAGCCCATGATGCATAGCTCGGCAGCGCACTACTGACCAAGTAAGTTGACTCGACTTTTGATGGCCCAAGCCTAAGGTGAAGAAGAATGCCCCCACCCATCAAGGCATGAGGGCGATCATCAAACTCCACTCACCCACTGACTGTCGGTCAGAACTAGCCAAGGAATGGCCAGCCCTCGAAGATCCCCAAAAGCTCTTGAGACTAGAAACTCAGCATCCCAAAGATGAGAGCTCGGAGTACACTCTGACTCCAATTGCCTGTCGACCTCCTCATCAAAAAGATTGCCCGAAGCAGGTGGAGTATCTAAGTCGTACGGCTCGCAATCTCACTCAGCTCCGAGCAGTGACGCAGAACCCTCCTATGGAAGATGTTGAATCCAGCCTCAATGGAAGCTGAGGCATACCGATCCTTCTCTAGTGCAACTGACCATTCCTCTACCACCCGAAGCTCGGCCAATTGAGTCTTTTGTCGCAGGTACTCGGAGTGCTCCACCTTGTACGTTCCTCGCAAATGGCGGAGCCGGTCAACTAGAGCTATCGACGAGCACGTGTTCTGCGAACAAAAGAAACACCCTTAGTACGAAGAAATTTACTTGAAGCAATGAGAAAAAGCACAAACTTACTTGAAACACCACTCGAATGAGCGAGCATTCTAGGGTGCCGCTCCCAGTGTTCACAGCCTCCTCAGTGATGTACGTCGTCATCATCCTACAAAACAACTGCTCAGGAACTCCAAGGGTTTCTAGCCCATCCTTGGTACAGACCGACCAGTGCGGCATGTGAATGTCCGATCTACTGCCCCCCGCTTCAATCTGTGAAGGAAAGGTAGCCCGATGAACATCCTTGGGATCCACAATGACAATGTCATCATCATCATTTCCCTGTTGCCGAACTCTTTTTTGGTGATGGGGCGCCCTCTCAGAAGACCTCGATGGAGGAGCTACCTTTGGGTGGACCTATGGCTGTGCACCAGCTCGGTTCTACCTTTGTCGGTTCTCCCTCATTCGACGGACAATCTCCTCCTCACTAGCCATCTCCACACCTACGCCGAGGAATCATAACAGTGAGTACAAGATCAAAGAAGCAAAAAATTATACAAGTGAACAAAGCAACAGAAAGGACAAACCGACCACTCTACGCATCAACCCGGAAAGCATCAACATCTCCGAGCATGTTTACGCTGCCATATCTATCTCAGAACTGACCTCTCCTCCCAGGTGAGCATCGACCACAAAGGCTGGGGCACTCTCGTTGTTGGCACCTATAGTGCAGCTGAGAGGGAGAATCCCCCAAGACAATGCACAAAGAAGAAAGTCTCCTTCCAATGCTTCACAAAACTAGGGGCTCCGACCAACACCCTAATGTTCTTCCTAGTTGAAAAGTAGTAATGACCCTGCTGGTGAGGTTTCGGCTAAAGGATGGAGCTCACCATGCCCAGGGTCAGCTCGATGTCACGAACCACACAATAAGACATGAGACCGAACAAAAACCTAAAGGAGTTTGGCATCAGCTGCACCAGAAATACTCGGTACCACCCAAGCACCCCGACAATCCCTTCATTCAGAGGAAACCTCAGCTTGGCATTCAAACTATTCTCGTACACACACATCTCATTGGGTCGAGCATTTGTTGCCATCTCGCCGGAGCACCTCATCTAGAATTCCTCAGGGATGTCGTACATAGCTTGGATCCGAGCCATATCCCTAGGGATTAAGATGTAGGGTGTGGTCCCAAACCGATGACCAGCCCGCAAGGGAAGCTCTACTTCTACCCTAGAGGGACCAACCTCGGCAACCTCAAAATCCCCAACCTCCAACTCATAGTGAGATTCACTAGAACCTGAAGAAGAACTAGAAGAAGAAGAAGAATGGGAGGATGAGGAAGACATCTTACTGAACTTCAAGCCAAGGAATAAGAGTAAAGGCCGAGCAACACCAACAACACCTTGTCGAGCAATCCAAGCAACTCCTCTTGCAAATGACAAAGGAAAAAGGCTCATCCACCCCTTCTTATAACCCCTAGGAATGCGAATCGATGCCAGATCAACGGTAGGGATCAAGCGTCATTCTGACAAAGCTTGAGAAGATCAATCGGCATGACTGTCACCGCACATGCATAGCCTCAAGAACTGAGGTGACGATCTTGACGAGCAACGGTTTGGGCATTAATTGCCCTGGTTCACCCTTTAGCACTGGTCCAACCAACGCCGGGGATGCCTAGGGTTCACTTAGGACCGTCTGTCCAGTTAACTCCTCGGGTCTCCTCAGGACACCCAACAGTAGACGCCGACTAAAGGAGGTCGCGCCACGCCTCAATCGGGCAGTTTATTCTTCAACTTTGGAACTGGGGGAGTGGTGTTCGGATTTTGAAATTTCAACCAAGTTCCTCAGCCAAAGAATAGAGGCCTCGGCTTTGTCGCTCGGTACGTCATTGTCGAGCATCACGGAGGCCCTCGACTTCGAAGCCCTGACTTCGTAGCTCAGCACGTTATTGTCGAGCATCATGGAGACCCCCGACTTCGGAGCTCGGCACCTTCCTTGGAAAATCATTGCCGAACATCATAGAGGCCTCAACACTAAGGCTCGGCACCCCCTCCTCGGCATAGCATCATCGGGCATCAGAAAGCCCTTCCTCGACACCCAACCGAACTAAGCAACCGGGTAGCATTTCATCTGAGGAACGAAGAGCCCTTCCTCAGCATCATCAGGAAGATCTAGAGTTCGAAGCTTGGCCCAACACCTTGATACCCTATCGAGCTACCTAACTATGCAACACCTCAGCCGAACACTCCCCCTCCTCGGCTCTAGAACTAGGGGAGTGGTGTTCGGATTCCGAAGCTACAATTCTAGGAGTTCTACAGCCAACGATTAAAGGATTCCTCGTTCACACCTCACGCTGTGTGGACCTCAAATTCTGGCAAGCACCAAGGAACATCAAGTGAACCAGACTTCAACTAAACTTCAACTTAGAGTTCCTCAACGGAGGAACAAAGTGTCTATCGCACTAAACCTCGGTCGAACACTTTGTGCCTCGACTGAGGAACTGGGGGAGTGGTGTTCGAGTCATGGCTGAGTTGGTCCAGTCATTGACCTATCATCCCAGTCACATTAGCATAGCTCGGCCAGCCCCGCAATATACATTGACCCCGCAGCCTAAGCCAAGCTATGCTATTACTGTGGCCCCCCATCTTATCCTCTCAGCCATGTCAGCTATATGTCACGCGGATAAGCGTAACTATAGATAAAGAGGAGTAAGGAAGACAACTCCGCTAGGGATTAGGACTTTATCCTGAATACCTTGGCGACTAACCTCATCTCGACAATCCTAGAAGCCTAGTCCGATCAGGAAACAGATCATTGGCTATAAAAAGGTATTCCATGCTCAAGGTAAGGGATCCAAATTCTGACACCCGTACTTTCTCTTTGCTAGGCCCAACAATTTCCTTGCTCGGCCTAACCTTCTACTACCTCCTACTAACTTAAGCGTCAAAGTGCCTACCCGAGGATAACTCCTCGGGCCTCTAACATCTTTCTTGATCACAGGTCTTGAAGCACGACTCTATCCTTCCACCTCGGTTCTGCCCTGTTGGCAAGGACTATTTGGTTGGTCTCCTCAGTTTGTGCACCACCTCGGTTTGAGCAACATCAAGGGCCATGTTGATTCAAATCTGATCGAGGAGTGGATAGCTAGAATAAGCTAGAACTACAGTCTGAGAGCAGGTGTTAAGCTACATTCATGGCTAGCAGGGTGATAGTTGTTCATACTAGAGTCTAAAATGGAAGCGGAGATTTTGTCATATATTAGACAAGGATCCAATTCGAATTTTTGCACAAACTTCTTGGTATTTTTGTTTCTCAGTGAGGTCGCATCTATTTGGTGAGACCCTAGTTCCCTAAGTTTGTGATATGGTTTCTCGTCGCATCTCACTATTTCACCCAAAACAAATGTAAGAAAGGAAACATCTTCAGGGAACATTCTTCTTTTTTCATCCCAGTCGTGGCAACCAGTTGTGGCAACCAAGTCTAGTTTGAGCTTACCAACTATGATTAAGGATATAGTCCAATACCAAGCCCTACTTGGCCTAGACCCCGAGCCTAAAATATATGCCTAAGCCTAGTTGTCTATATGGGCTTGGTCAGGCCAACATGGGATTTGAGCCTATGACTTTATATAATTACTTAAAGTACTCTTGAATTATCTAATAATTACTGAAAGTACCCCTAAGGTTTTAGAACCAACTTAATACCTCTAATGTATATGGCATAATAAGACAAATATTACCCTTCTGTTAGTTGGTCACTGATGTTGTGCGATCTAGAAGTTCCTAGCTGGAGGACAGATCGGATGTCGGTTGCTTAGCTGGTTGGTCGAACTACAAGATAGATGGATCAAAGAACTCGAGGTGGCTAACCCGGTGAGGTTGCTCTGATGCTTAAGTCAGTATTATATGTAAGTTGTGACCTGAAAGTTTGTATGCTAGTAAGCTAGTGAGCAAATAATCACATATACCTTGTGTCACTAGGGTTGATGCCTTTATATAGCTAGGCTGCTGTGGGTCTCTCGAAATGCTCCCGAGATCTTTAAACCAAGCCATAAGGGCCCATTCCACCCTGGGAGGTGGAAATTGCACGCTAACTGAAAAGGCTTATTGTTTCCCTCTGATTTGGGCAGGATGAGAATAAGGCCTATGGTTATGCAGTGTGATCCTGAAAGGCTCGGAGACAGCTTGCAAGCTTCTAGCGATTTGCTACAACTTTGGCAGGTTTGGTCATCCTGAGATACCCGAGCTTCGGTGCTATCTGAGGTGACTGAGGTACTTGAGGTGACCCAACCTACTGAGGTGGTCGAGGATGTTGGTACCTTTATATAGGCATGGTTTGGTGTGGGCATCACACATTGTGTTTGAGGTCTTTGGGAAGACGTGCCTAACCGGTCTAAAGCCCTCATAGGTAGCCGTGCACATAGACCAATCTTCACGCCTTGTTTAGTTTCCTCTAGAACATTCAGGGCATGGGTAAATTCTGAGAAACCTGGGAGTGACGGGATATGCATGCAAAATTGGTTGCGAGCACATCTTGTAGGTCGCCACCTGGACCTCAATTAGGTCGACAAGCCCTCGAGGGCGATGACTCCTCATCGAGGTCACTTCGAGTGTATTGATGAGGTACCACAGATCGGCCCTAGATGAGGTTCTGCAAGCCGCCTTGAGTTGTGAACGAGGTCACCAGATAGGTTTTTGCCAGGTCGGCAGCATAGGTAGGTTACCAGGTCGGCAGTAGTGGCAGGTCACCAGGTTGGACTCCATCACTGTGGCTAAGGCTAATCATCTCCTAGTTGGTGTCAAAGTGTCACCTAATTGTTTTGAGATGCCATGTGTCACAATGTCATTAGAGGGCCAAATCCGCCCTCATCAATTGCCCCTACTCCCAAGCTGAGATCAGATCGACAAAGGGAGTAGCTTGTTTCTTTGGCCAGGAGTGACTAATTTGATGAGCTCATTGGCGTTGGTCCAGTTCTGCTCCCCAAGTTGGAAGAGTCTAAGTGTTGAATGCAGCCTTACACAGGATGTCACCATCTTGATTACCGGGGCACAAGAGTGAATCAATCTGCTCGAGGAGAGGCGAAGCAAGTACTCTGAGGACATCAAGGAGTTTTGCAATTCAACCTAATACCTCAAGAGCGAAGTTCATCAGACCATCCTTAAGAGGGGCTCTAACCGCATGACTGCCTCACCAGGTCGCTTCACCCGGGTAGGCTACAACACAATGTCCATCGAGCTGGTTCTCGAAAGAGTAGCCAATGAGGTTGATATGGATCCTAAAACTGAGGTTGAGGTTAGCTATGAAGAGATCGACCAAGTTTGCATATCTGTCATGGTGTTGAAATCGATCTAGTCTTTTCCCTTGTTCCTTTTTCTTGTGATGAAAGCGAACTATTTCTTTTTCTCTCTTTCCTTTTTCTCTTCTTTCTTTTTTCAGGTCTGTGGTGAGATGTCAATGTCCTTTGAGATCGATTAAGTGTAGCAACTGCAATCATGGCACTGTCGAGCTCGATAGATGGGGGTTGACCAACTGAGGTCGGTCTTCATGTTGAAGACGTGCTTCGAGGTCAGCTTGAGGGGGCCTTAGCTAAAAGGCAGTATGGCTTTCCCTTAGAACTCAATTTGATCGGGTTGCCAAAGTGGATAATCATTCTATAGTAGCTTTAAATACGACTGCTTCTATGTCATCACTTGAGATTGTCTTCCTCGGGTAGGTGCTTGCAGGATCATGGCGTACTGCTCCTGGAACCGCTGGCTACCTGTTCCCATTGGATTCATGAGAGGTTCACCTTGAGGGGTCGGCTCTATTGTTTGTGGGTCACCTACTCTCACGGGCACCACAAAGGGCTTGACTTATGAGGCTGGTTCCACATTCAGCTCGCTTCTAACTCTAAGGGGAGCCATAAAAGGCTCGATCTGTAGTGAGGCTTCGCAGTTCGGGCTGGAGGTAGTCCGAGCCATATCGTTGAGGCTCATCTGGGCTGGTTGTTCATTTCTATTCTGCTTGTAAGCTTTGTCATTACTTTCAATGTCAGATGATAGGTTTGTGCCATGGCTGTACTGCATCAACCCTTGGAGATGCTGGTCGTCAACTCCTACGAGAAGCCACAAGGAGCTCAACTTGTGGGGACAACTCTACTAACTATAGTCACTAACTCGCACGGGAGGCTTGAAAGGCTCAACCAACAAGGGCATCCGCATAGTCCGTAGGCCGCTAATTCCCATAGGAGCCGTGAAGGTTTCAACCTATAGGAGAGACCTCGTGAAGAAGGATGATGAGGCTCATCCGGGTTGAAATGAGGTCGGCAAAGCTGCTTAGTCAGTTGGCCATCAACTCCTGTGGGAACCATGAATGGCTCGACCATTGGGAATGACCTTATTCCAAGGTGTTTGTCACCAAACTACTAGCTGTTGAGGCCATTCTATTGCTATATGTTCTACGGTAGCATGAATGCATCGAACTGATTGTTCCCCCATGCCTACATCTAATTGTTCTTCCATGCCTACATCTAATTGTCATAGGGGGGTTCTCAAGGTTCATCATGGATGTTCTTGCCCCCAATCCAATAATTGATTCTTCATTCTTAATGTTAGTATTGCTCAAAAATGTCATTGAGTGGATAAAAATAGAAATTAAAAGGTGAAAACTTAGCAATCTAGAAGGTGAGATCTTAGTTTTCTAGATGGTGAGAACTTAGGCTTTTGTTGCATTTCCCATAGACGGCGCCAATTGATGGTGTGCGATCTAGCAGCTCCTAGCTAGATGATAGCTCAGACACTGGTTGCTTAACTGGCTGGTCAAACTACAAGATAGATGGATCAGAGAACCTGGGGTGGTTAACCTAGTAAGGTCACTCCGATGCTTAAGTCAGTACTATATGTAAGTTGTGAGATGAAAGTTTGTATGCTAGTAAGCTAGTGAGCAAATAATCACGCGTACCTTGAGTCATTGGGGTTGGTGCCTTTATATAGTTGGGTTGCCGTGGGTCTCTTGAAACGCTCCCGAGATCTTTGGCCTTAGCCGTAGGGGCCTGTTCCACCCTGGAAGGCAGAAATTGTGCGCTAACTGAAAAGGTTTACCATTTCCCTTCGATTTGGGTAGGATGAGGATAAGCCCTACGGTTACGCTGCGTGATCCCGAAAGATTTGGAGATAGTTGGTAGGCTTCTAGAGATCTGCTACTTGTCACTTTGGTAGGTTTGGTTATCCCGAGATACCTAGGCTTCGGTGCTATCTGAGGCAATTGAGGTACCCGAGGTGATCCGGCTTGTCTAGGTGGTCGAGGATGTTGGTGCCTTTACATAGGCATTGTTTGGTGTGGGCATCGTGCATTGCGTCCGAGGTCTCCGAGAAGACGTGCCTAACCGGTCTGAACTCCTCGGAGGTAGCCATGCACACAGACCAATCTTTGCGCCTTGTTTTGCTTCCTTTGGAATATCAGGGCAAGGGCCAACTTTCGAGAAATCCGAGAGTGACGAGATATGCATGCAAAATTAGTTGGCGAGCACGTTTCGCAGGTCACCACCTGGACTTCAATCAGGTTGGCAATCCCTCGAGGGAGGTCGCTCCTCATCGATGTCACTTTGAGCATACTAACGAGGTACCACAGGTCAGCCATAGACGAGGTGCTGCAAGCCGCCCTGAGTTGTGGACGAGGTCGCCAGGTAGGTTTTTGCAAGGTCGGCGGCATAGGCAAGTTACCAGGTCAGCGGTAGAGGCAGGTCGGTAGGCCGGACTCCATTGTTGTGGCTAAGGCTAATCATCGCCTAGTTGGTGCCAAAGTATCATCTAGCTGTTCTGAGGCGCCATGTATCACAATGTCACTAGAGGGTCAAATCCGCTCATATCCGCCATCACATTTCACTTATATGTAGGGAAGTTGAAACAAAAATGAAAAGGAATGGGGGAAGTTGTTGAGTTGATTTCATTCTAATTTTGTGAATAAATTGAATAGTTAAGAAGGGACCAATCACTATGCCCACCATCCCTCTCCTCAAACTTCATTTCAAAGACTTCACGCCCAGAATAAGAAACCGATGCTTCAATACTCCTAGGAAAATTCACATTCCTCATGAACAAAAGTCGATACTTCACATTCCATAGAGTATACGCCCAATATTTCTAGCCAACAATTAATTCGCTAAAAATCAATTTTGTAATAAAACATGACAAAGGACACAAAAGGGATAAAATTAATGTGGTAGATTTAGTTTCTGTTACCCAGTAATGATGGGCGAAACAAGGTGGTGATCCAGGAAATGATTTGAAATCCTAGTTGTGATGAAGAATTGATTGGAAGGAAGCATACCAAGCATTTATTGAGATGGTATGATTAGCAGATCGAATCCATTCCCTTGGAGGTGATTAAGGGTGTCAATGGACCGGTTTTCGATTGAACCGGTCCATATTGGATTGGACCAATCTGGTTAAAATATTTATTAGATTGGACAGACCAATAAGACATATTGGATTGGACCAATCTGGTTAAAATATTTATTAGATTGGATTGGACCTGGCCCGTCCATAATAAATTTATATTGAATTGGGTTGGATTAAGCCAATATCTGCTCCATTGATATAACTTATAAGATAAGAATATAGGTGTCAATGGACCATTTTGTGTTGAAACTAATCTAAACCAAAACAAATTTGAACAGATTAGATGGTCCAGACATTGAATTGGACCGGCCCAAAATGGTCCAAAATATTCATTGGACTGGATTGAAACTGGTCCATTTATAATGGATTCACATTGGACTGGATCAGATTGGACTAAATCCAGTCCAATTGACACCCCTAAAGGTGATGCAGGTGAGAAGAAGATTTATGTGAACAATGGAGGTGTCAGTGAGAGAGATAGTGATGAAATGATGGCAAAAACCAAAGCAAGCTTGTATTCCTTGACAGGAGGAAGCAGTTTGAGCTGGAGGAGTTGCTTCGAACATCACACGGGAGATAAGAATGGTCTATAAGGCAATATTGGAAGATGGGTGTACATTGGCAGTGAAGAGTTCGCAGAAGCGAACCCCCATGCGAGGAAGGAATGCTAAGGAAATATGGATTTGATCAGCAAGTATCAATATCAATCCTAGTTCGTCTCATGTTTAAGAAATAAAATTTTTCCATGGAAGACTTAGTGGTGGCAAAAATGCAAGACAGTGGCATGTTTTGAAAATTTATAGAATAGTTAAGGGCAAAAAAGTTTTTTATCCAATTTAACAGCAAGACTTAATGAAAATCGAATTTCTGAAATTTCAAGGGTACTTTACGTAGGTTTTGAAACATTAGAGGTAGTTTAAGTAATTGTCAAATAGTTTAGTAATACTTTTAAATAATTTACATTTAATTTTAATTATTTATAATATAGCAAATGGGTAGGTTCTACCCAAACCAAATGGATGGAGCTGACCTCAGACTAGCCTTGAACCAACCCTACCAAATCTACTATAGGGTAGGGTTTGGTTCCAAATTCTTGGAACCGACCCCCACCCAAGCTGGTTCCAGGGTCTAGGGTTTTACCCTACCTAAACTGACCCGAAGATCCGGCCTTGGTGGAACTGCTCTTGGAACCAAACTTACATTGAAATAAATCCCAAAATACTTTGAGGATGTGATGATTTGAACCCAAGTATTCATAGTTCCAAAGGTCATGGTTTCACTTGATTATTGAGTCATTTAAGTGATTTGGTCATTCTTTTCTTCATTTTATTATTTGAATGTGTATACTAAGTAATGTAAATGGTAATGGTTACAAAATTTAAATTATAATGATAAGTTTTGAACCATATATTAATATATTATGATAATCTATATATTAAATTATACAATTTAATTAATAAATATAATATAAGTTTTCAACTATATATTATAACTATTGAAAATCAAGTTTTTCGGAAATTTGTTCCATTGTTATTTATTTATTTATTTATTTATTTTTTTGGAAGGGAGAGGGATTAAAGAAATAACAGGTTCCATGGATAGACCTTGGAACCGGCCCAAAAACCGTAAAGGCCAAAATCCACCTTTAGAGGGAAGATCTTGTTTCCAAAAAATTGAAACCAACCCCTATAGAGTAGCTTCCAGGTTCTGCCTTGGAACCGAACTGATCCATCCTCACCCCTAATGATACTTTATATCATATGATGTAACATATGAGAAAAAAATATTGTGTGAGCCTAGTCTTTTTTCGTATTTTGTATGGGCCTAGGTTGGGTTTAACATGTCTTGGCTTTGGGCCTATAGCATTGAATAATATGTCTACCCAACACTCCATGGTTGTCTATTCTTATTTAGATGAAGACAAGGTCTTCATTCTAATAAGCTATTCTATATATATAAAGCAACTTGGTCCACGTGGGCTTCTCTCTCCATAAAAACTCATGCACCCCAAAGTCCCCTTTAGAATTTTCTAAATTTTTTGAATTTTTTAATTCAACATAATACCCACATTCAACCACTTTGGTTTCAGACTTTCTCACTCCCAACTAAAAGTTTTCCTAAAATCTCTCTCTTCTCTCTCTCTCTCTCTCATGTTCCCAATCACTTAGCCAACTCCCTCCTAAAATTACTCCTAAACTATGTCTCCCACCTAAAATTCCTCTTAATACACCTCTTTATCTATATTACATTCCCAATAAACCCTCTAAAAACAAAAAATGTGGTTAAATTAATTTGGGTAGTTAAACTAATTTATGAAATATTTTTTATATTTTCAATAATTACTGATATTATTGAATATTATTCAGTAAATATCAACACTTAAACTATAACTTTTCATAATTTTTATAAATTGGAAATTTTAATTACTAAAAACTACTTGCTGAAAATTACTGATTTTGGTAAGTTAATTTCAAAACTTTGAAAATTAATATTGAAATCAATAATATGTCAAAAGATTAATAATTAATTAAAATATTATTAAATACAAATTTAATAATTAAAAAGTATTGGTAATTTTTCATTAGAAAGTTTACTTCAATAAATATAGATTTATTTTTTTAATTTTAAGTAATTTTAATATTATCAGTATTTTTTATCAATAAGTATTTATTAATATTTTCAGTAATTTTGGTCAATTTATTAATATTTAATGATATTATCTGATAATAATTAATATTCAATAAATATAAATTTATTTTTTTATATTTTTAGTAAGTTTGATGCTTACTATAATTTTCAGCAATAATTACTGATTTTGGTCAATTTATTAATAGTAAATGATATTATTAGGTAACAATTAAAAAAAATCAGTAATTTTTAGTGGAAAATTGATTTCAATAAATAAAAATTTATTTTTATATTTTCAGTAATTTTGATACTTACTATAATTTTTAGCAATAATTAGTGATTTTGGTAATTGAATTACTAAAAGTTATTGATTTTGGTAATTGAATTTAGTGAAAGTTAAATTATAAAACTTCCAGTTATTCAAATAAATAATTGGAAAATTTTAACAGCTTCCATAAGTGTTGGGTAATACATTTAGAATTACCATAATTATTGGAACTATATTTATGGGAATGGGTGGGTTCAGGACGGGTAGCATACTCCCTATCCCGAACCCGAACCTGAGTTTTAGATTAATCCCCATCTCTGACCCCATTCCCCATCGGGAAAAAATTATTTTGCATCCCCGGTCCATGATGGAGACAGGTTCCCCATCGAAGACCTGAATCCCCGAATTTTTAATTAAAAGTTTGCTTTTAGAAAAGGTATTTAATTAAAATAAAGGATAAATTCAAATTCAAATAACATTTTAAATATATTTTGATATATATAATATAAATAATATTATAAATAACATAAATAATACTATATATTTAATATATATAACCGGGTCGGGGCGAGGTGTGGACTTCACTCCCCATTCCCACCTGGTTGGGGAGGCCGGATAATCGATGGGTATGAGAAAAATTGCCATCCCTACCCTATAGTTGTTTAGCCTCATAGATCAATAAGTTTTAAGCCCACTAAGCCCTAACATGTTTTTCTTGTGTATCACATTGGAACCCACTGATTAGTTGATATAAGACAACACTCACTATTTTTTATTGAATGTAAACGAGTAACAAGAATAACAGTAGAACTGAAGAAAATAAGGATCACTAGATGATTCTCAGGATTGATACTTATTCTATTTTTGATAATTTCTCTTGCAGCTGAAATGGTTACAAAATGAGGTATATCCTATTGAGGATAGAGGTATAGTATGATACAAAATGGAGATTGTGTTGTTCTCAGACTCACATCTATATAATAATAGTTAACTCTGGAAAATAACCTATGCACTCTTGTGAGTTGACTAACATGTCAATTTTTTAGCCCAGAAATTTCCAGAGAAAGAAAAGAAGCAGCAGCCAAATTTGATTACTATGATTTATGATTTATAGGGGAAAGAGACTTTGTTATTAAACTTTCTTTTCCACATTTATAGATGAGAAAAAAAAGATTTGGTTCTTCTTAGACATTCTTCCACCCTGTCATTACCTTGCCGTTACTAAGATTTAAGATTTTATTTTGAACATTTTCCACCAAAACATACATATGGAAAAAAAATATGCACGAATTATGGCTAGGTTTGGTATTATAATAGTTAGTTTATTAGAAAATTAAGAAAAGAGAAAACATAAAAACCTATATTGTCTCGGATTAAAATGTTGTTTTTAAGGTCATCAGCTACCAAGAAGCCACAATTTGATAAACTCTTCATCATGGCAACTACTTCATCAAATAGATAACAAGGATAAGAAGCTCAATCATTTATTATATACTTGTACTTGGATTGCCAGATTGTGGAGAGGAGATTCTTTGTTCATGCACTGGTTCTTCGACTTCTTCTAGTGGAACTGTTTGGTTGTGAACTCTTGAAGTGATTTGTGTATTGCTTGACATTTCAGTACCCTCAGCTTCATTTATAGGGTGAATCCAGGACTCAGCTCTTCTAAAAGTATGAGAGCTAAGATCCTTTTGATCAAAGCATTGTGCCATGGAGAGAATTTTTTCCCAAATTGGCTTTGGGGAAGCTGTGCTACTGTTTCCAGCTTGCCTTTGTTCATAAAGAAATTGAATTAGGAATATTAGAAGTGAAGAAACCGAAGCAAGTCCTGTGATGAGGAATAGTCCCCAGAAGCTCCTGAGACTAAGACTTGTTGAACTCGATGAAACCTCTGTGCTTTGATCTTGGCATTGGGTTTTCTGCTGAAACCATGTTCCTTCAATTTTATCCATTTCATCTCCTTCCTTGAGGTTTAGGATTGCTTTCGAAAAATATGGCACCAAAGGAGAACCAGTTGGGAAGACCTGGACAGTGTCAGACCAAGTAAGGAAATTAAAGCTTACAAGCAAGTTTAACTGGTTTATATTATCTAAGGAGTCACATAAGCTAATCTGGCATTTGGGGTTTGTAAGAAAAAGAAAAAGAATGTAAAATCTTCTAACCATTCCCTCAATCATTTAAAAGCATAAGCTGTTAGGTGAGTTCGTTGAATAGGTTGTTATTCTCTAATGCACCCCTACACAAAAAAGTCCATCTGGATTGAAGTGTGAATAAGTACAGACCCACTCATACCTTGTGCTGAAACTTAATGAGGATGACGAGAATCATTCAACCTAAAAACTTAAGTTGTACATGTTAGGTGAGGTCCTTGTTTGACCAGAAAATTCTGAGTGTTCAAAGTGCCCATAGCTAAGAGAAGGGAGAGACTTACAAAACCAAATCCATCCGTCTTGTAGGTCGGACCGACCATGGAGTACTTAGAGCAATATTTCGCGAGAAAGAGCTTGAGGTAGGGAATCTCATCAATAATAGCAGCAACTCCACCATTCTGACTTCCTTTTGATAAGGCCTCATGATATTGCTCTGGAGTACTGTAAGACCTCAGTTTGTTTTCATCCAAATTCAACCTTTTTATCAGCAGCCCCTTCACAAATGAATCCTTCTGGTATCCCACATAGTACCCCTTGTCTTTCAGTTCAAGTATATCCGTCAGCATTGGTTGTAACTGCTGTACTGTCAACATGGACGTAAGGCTTGCAGTATAGCTTTGGGTAAGGATGAGGACCACGAACACCCATATAATCAGCACAAACCTTGACAAGTTGTTAACTACTCTCTCCCCTGCAAAACCATCAAGATAGTGCAGCTTATTTAGTTACTGAAACCACAATCTGAACTGCATTGTGAAATGAAAGCATAACACAAAGCTTATTAGGGTTCAATTACTATGTGCAAATACAAGTGTTGAGAAGGAAAACCAAAAGATCATCCCAATTTGTTGAGTGGGAGGTCCCCTGAAATCTGTATTAACACGATGTTCCAGAATCCAAACCACAATGCCTGTGAAGACAAAAGCTGCCCCAGTTGTCAACCAAAGCTCCCAGGTTAATGGCTTCAAGAAAATCCAAGCATTTCCACTCTTGTCATTTCTGATTGGCACCACCATCGACACCCCAGATTCAGAATATGGCAATGTGAAGTCAACAAACCGAGATCGGTTAGCCACAATTGTTATGTCTCCAACGACAGCATCAAATTTCTGTTCGATATACCAACAGAAAATAAATGGATAATCAATAAAAATCTGATTAAGAAATACCAGTTTCCGTTTGGATAAGCTTTTTCTTTTCAGCTTTGGGTTGTGAGAAGCAAAAGTGATCCAATAATTGTTTTGAAAGTTTGGTAGGAGTTGCTTTCAGAAACATATATAACAATCTGAAGACAAAACACTTTTAACCTACAAATCCTGAAGCTTATGCAAATGCAACCTTAGTTACTAATAATTAGAAGGAAGATCAAGCAACCCACCTTAAGATGAACCTGATAAATAAGTTCATCGTAGCTCCCAATACTTTGTCCATCGGGCTTCATATAAGGAATGAAGTGATAAGGGACTGCAAATGGCAATTTGCTTAATGCAGCAAGAAATACATCTATTGAGAAACCACTGAAGGATGTCTCATTGATTTGAGGATCAGTTGTAATCCTCAAAAATTCCTTAAATCCATCTTTCACAGGAACTCCAATCCTTAGTTTCTTCCCTTCAATGGGTATAACCCAACCCTTTGGTGTGACAAATGAGTCTCCTGGCCATATTGGGTTTCTGATGAGATCCCTGAATTTGACTTGCTTTTCCCTGGTAAATCTTGAGAAAGTCCATACTTTGGTGACCAATAGCCAATAACTCTTTCCACTTTACCAATCAAATTGAAGATTTGGAAAGCTGAAGTCTCTAGCTGCCTATTGACCAAATGGAAATCACCACTCAATCCTTTAAATTTTGTACTTAAGATTGCTTTGAGAAGATTTGGACCCATCTGTGAGTATCCAATAGTTGCAATACTTGTTGGATTCTCACTAGCATCTCTCTTCAAGAAGCTAGTATTCATGGCTCCAACTCTTTCTACTGCCATAGCCAAAGCCCAGATTGTATCGTATGCCCATAACCCAAAGAGACTTAACTCCCCTATCTTCCTGTTTGGCTTGTCTAAGTAAAATCTCTTCGCCCACCTCGTCTTAAATTCTTCAAGTTTCGACTCTGGGATAAAAGGTTTTAAACCCAATATGCCATCCATCGAATCAATGGATGTGGAATTCATGGGATCAATTAGACTAGATAAACCATCTGTAATAATCCACACAAACCCTTCAGTCATCATTTTGTTCTCCTCTACTTGGAGAAAAAATCGAGAACCCAGAGAAGCTGTCATGTGAACCACAAAAACTCTAGTTTGCATGGTCTTCAATTGATTAAGCTCTTCCACTATTTGACCATCTTTGGCAGATGGAGGGATCACACTCCTGTAAGGCACACGAACGTCAATATCTTGGAAGGCATCAATGAGATAAGGTATGACCCCACTCCCATAGTCAGTATCTTCATAGATAGGGACAACTTCCTTCCATCCATAATTTTGGACAATGGCTTTAATGGCATTCACTTGAGATGAGTCATTTAGAGTCGTCCTAACAAAGAAAGGATTTTGAATGGGAGAAAGAGAAGGGCTTGTTGCAGAGAAAGAAATAATGGGCACCCGAGCTTTGTCGCCAAGATCAATCACAAACTTAGCTTCTGCTGATTTTTGTGGCCCTATGATAGCTTGTACTTCTTTGCTTTTCAACAAGTCGAAAGCTGCATGTTTCATGCATACAGTAAACAAATTGGTTGACATGATAGAACGATCAATCTCCACAGTATTTTATTGTCTTGTCTTAAAGCTAAAGCTATGTTTGGTTTGATAGAAAATAAGAGAGACAGAAATTTGAGGGAAAACTATTTTAATGAAATTCCTTAAAATCATTCCCTCAACTTTCTATTTCTTTCTTATTTTTCTATAATCCAAAAACAACTTATGTTTCATAAAGAGAAGTAAATATGTATGATAATATACATGAGTTAGTTTACTTCTTAATTAACTAGTTATTGATGTCAAATGATATTAATGCTTCAAAATGAGTGATATATTTTCTTAAAAACACTTGAGAAAAATATCAAGAATTAATAACTTGCTCAATGATTTCTAGAAAAGTAAGCTCTTCCATGATCTGCTCATGAGTTTCTTTACTGAAATTGCATGAACTCATCAACAGCTTAGAAATCCACAATATCTATTCTGAACTAATTGCACCGTTTCTTTTTTATTTTTAATTTTTGGTTAACCTATTTGTTATTTATATTCTATTAACTACTATTTTGTAATTAAACTTCAACAGAGTACATATATACAAGAGATGACGAAAACCACGGCTGACATATATATTGATAACAAAATATATGCATATATGAACAAAAACCATTTGTTTAAAACATAGCAACCAAAGGAAAAAGAAATTAAGAAATAATATAAAGAAAATAAAGTAGACAAGAAAATGCATATCAGATTCTTAACTACTTTTAACATGATATATCGAGTCAAGTCAACTGAGACTTATCCCAATCAACATATAAAGAACCCTATACATTGGGAAGCTGTTACACATATCTTTAATGACTTTGTTAAATTCTACATAAGCTTATTAATTAGTCTAGTTTGTTAACTCAAATAAGCTCCTATTGTGTCCAACAATTAAACATCCATCCATTTTTGGGCTTGCTAATTTAAGACCCTTCTTTCCAAGTAATTCTAAAGCAAGTTCTACACATTGCAATTAGATTTCTTTGATCTCTGGGGAGACTAAATCAGCCCCCCACAAGATTTTCCCCCACAATGTCCCAGAGCACATTCCCGCCATGTATTGAGAACATTTTCTGATGATATACCAAAAATGATGATGTAATCTTCAGGAGATTTTTTCAATACCGGTGGGGATGTGCTGTGGGACGTTGTGGGGGCAATCTCTGGGATCCCCGTGGAGCAAAATAATAAATAAATAATAAAGTAAAATTATTTCTTGTATCTTTATTGGTTATATTGATTAACATATATAATGTTTATATAATTATTAACAGTTACAGTTAGCTACTAGACTGCATTTTACACCATATATTTTGTTTTCAATGAGGGGCCAAATTCATGTTTTCTTCTCCACCAATTACTACACTATAATTAACACATGTCTTCATGACTCTCACTTGACAAAGGCAAACATCCTTTGATGCAAATTATTAGACTGATTATCTAGATAATCGTCACTCTTATGAGGCTATTGTATCTTAATGCAACCAAACATCGGGTTAACTTTGGCTGTTGGGGCCCAACAGCATAGGCTGTTGAGATAGTTTCTGGGCTGGATACGTTCTGGGCAGTTCACTTATTTACGCCCATGCTTTGGTTTTTAATCAAAATAAATTGAGATGTAATTACTAATTTATCCATTCTCATGGTAACGTGGCATTTCCAGAAACTGTCTCAACAGCCTATGCTGTTGGCCCCCAATTCCCCAAACATCTCTTAAATGCCAAAAAAGAAAAAACAAACTATTGGGTGACACGTATACACCACTAATAACCCCATGGTCCCCTCAAAGTTAGTGGTTGTTGGAATTAAATCCACATCTATGCTGAAGCGAATGAGCCCTCATTTGATGCTAAGGCTCAATTTGGAAGAAGTACAAATAAAAATACGTACAGTGTAAAGACTAATAACCCCATGGTCCCCTCAAAGTTAGTGGTTGTGGGAATTAAATCCACAATTATGCTGAAGCGAACGAGCTAATATACTAACTGAGACAATCACCCCTCATTTGATGCTAAGACTCAATTTGGAAGAAGTACAAATATAAATATGTACGGTGTAAAGATATGCGAAATGATACAAAATAGAAGGTTTTGCATTCTAATATTTGTATTTATACTCCTCATAAACTGAGGCTAAGCTTTAATACCAATGCATTGCAATAAATGCTCCAAAAATTGTTTTGGATCAAAGTCACTACTTTTCTGTATCGCATTTTCCATTGGCATACCTCCAATATTGTGAGATAACATTATAAAGACAACTAGCAACTAATCCCATGTTTCATGTATAATGCTGGTTGAAATCCACTATCACTTTGTACAAGAACATGTCACTCAAATGCTGTTTAATCCTTATGATGGGGAGTTTTTCTGTTCCGGGTTTTCTTGAATATTAGGCCTTATTCTTTTAAGGGTCTTTTAAGGGAGATGTTACCGTGTTAGAGTTGGCCTAATATAAATAAAATGTGTAGAGAATTGAGTTACAAACTTACAACAGAATGTAGATGAGTATTAGTGTAAACATAAAACACTGCAAGTTTAAATATGAACAAACTAGATCTAGTTTAGATAATACCCAAATCAATTGGTATATATAATAAACATTTATATTCACTCAACAAGTTGGGAGATTCAAAAGCTATCTCTATTTGGGGCATGGTTTTTAAAAACGAACCGGTGACTGAATCGGTCAGGGATTCAGTTATCGGTTCGAACAGTCCGGCCGTTTAACCCAAACGGTCGGCCCATTTTGACAAAAAAATTTTAAAAAAATTAAAAAAAATTAAAAAATTGAAAAACAGTCAAAACCGTCCGAACGGTTAATTGGTTGGTTCAGCGGTTTGCTGACCAAAATCAATGGTTTTGAGGGAAAATTGGTTTTGGAGGAAAACGGAACTGATCAGGTGACCGGTTCCCGGTTTTTCCAGTCCAACCGTCCGGTCCGGTCCGGTTTTGAAAACAGTGATTTGGGGTATACTTCAATATATTTTCTAAAACTTAAAACAAAATCTATTCTTGAGATTTTGGCTTAAAAACACACTTTGATTGGGTTATTTATTAATAGGGAGAATGACGGTTCAGCCCAAGGTCAGAATTTGTAGGTTTAAAGTACTGTTGGGGTAGGTGCCAGCTCGGAATTGATGCCAATTTATGAGCAGGTATTCATGCATAGAGTGTGTGTATTTGAGATTTTGAATGTTTATAGATTTGCAGTAGGATTCAGAAATCTGCATTGGGCCTATCCGTACTTCTCCATTTATTAATATCATGTTCAATAAATCTTATAGAATCTATGTATTACAATATTTGTTTTTTTTAACCATCATTTTGATGGTTTCCCAGCATATGAATTGTTTTTTCATGCAAAACCAACTAGTTTTGTTTTGAAGTTTTTGTTTCTCAACAAAAAGTAAAAAAAGGAAAAAGTCAAAAACAGTTCAATAACATGTTTTTTTTTTCTTGCTGATGTGAGCGTTTCAAAAATAAATGAGAACAAAAAATTTCACGGTGTTGAACACTACCTATATTTTGCAACCCTTTGAACACTACTATTTGAAGGTGCTGGGTGGTAATTTGCTAGGCTTGGTGCTCAGACTGAACATATTATAATCCTTAAGACGTTTCCAAGACAACGAGTTGGGATCACCTGCCAGAAAAATACGTTCCAACACCCTCCCGACATAATCTAACATCATATATCTCATTAGGCATGGATAAGAAAATCAAGCTTTTCACAAGCTATTTGAGTTCGGCTCATGAAAGGCTCCATTTGACTTGGTCTAAACTAAGATTCCAATCAAGTTTATATTATTTATAAGCTAATAAAGCTTATATTATATATAATTTTTTTATTTTTATATGTATAAACTTAAATTTTTTTATGAAGTTTGGCATACTATGGAGTTCAGTCCTGAGCTCAAGCCTCATATTTTTCTGCCAAGCCAAACTTAAATAACTAGATATTCAGCTTGGCTTGGTTCAACTTGAATCCACTCCTACATTTCACCATGAGACAGTAACCCACCATGTATAAGATGTGTGGTGTCAAATCATATTGGGAGGGCATTGGAATGTATTTTATTGGCAAGTGATTTGGATTCCAGGCCAATATTTTGTTATTAGAATAAGGAAAATTTTTCGATTAGTACCCTATACTTTGGGCCTAGTGCCACTTTGGTCTCCGAACTTTAAAACGTGACAATTCAGTATCTAAACTTTCAAAATGTGTCAATCTAGTACCTATCATTAACCAATCCATTAACCAGTTGTTAAGTGACATTTAAAAAGACACAAATGCCCTTTGAGTGTCATCTAATTTTCTTTATCAACCATCCACATGTTGATAAAAATGAACAGTTTCAAATCCTTGCCTCTTTTATTCAAGAAAGTTGGGGTTACGTCTCAGTGGGCATTCTGGTGACTCCAACTTTCTTGAATAGAAGATGCAAGGATATGAGACTGCTCACTTTTTGTCAATGTTTGGATGGTTGATAAAGATGATTAAATGACACTCGAAGGGTATTTGTGTCTTTTCAAATGTCACTTAACAGTTGATTAATGACAAGTACTAGGCTGACACATTTTGAATGTCCGAGGACCAAAATAGCACTAAACCCAAAGTACAGAGCAAACAACTAGGTCTACTGGGCCTAGCATGAGCTGCCAAATAAAGACATGACTTAAAAGTGGAGTGGCAAATGGATGGGTTGGGTTGGATGGAAATTGAACGCCAACCCATCCACCAACCACCCACATCTTTTCATAGCTTATATCTCTAATTTGTACATCAGTTGCAACCCCATGTAACCCATACCTAACCTAAAGCATCCATGTTGACCATTAGAAGATGCAAAGGGTCACTTATAGAAACACTGCCTATGGTTTCACATATTTTCTAAAACTTACCCTTGTAGTTTGAATATTACAAATAAGACACCTCTTGTAGTTTGCAATTGCTTTACTTATCACTTTCTCAGTGTTGCTATGCGTATTTTTTAAATAAAAGGCACTGGACCATAGTTCTACTCATTTTAAGAGGTCATATGACCATTCTCAAACATAAAAAAAAAAATAAAAAATAAAAATATACAAACAGTTATAAGGTCAATTAAGTAAAACTTGCATGTTAGAAACTATAGAGCGTGTTTTCACTAATATGTAGACTATAGAGTAGGTTTTACTGAATATGTAAAACCATAAGGGGTGTCTAAGCAAATGACCTATGTAAACCAATCTTTGTTGAGGAAAACAATCTCTTGATTTCTACTATAGTGACATATGTCCTTATCTAATTGGTTCAACCCAAATATCAAAATTGGATTTCATTAAAAATAGAGAGGGAAAGGAGATAAAGGAGAGAGAAACCACATAGAATAGTGAGAGGAGAGAGAAAATTGAAGGAACTGTGAAGTGGGAGAGAACAAAAAAAGAGAAATATAAGAATAGAAAAGATTGAAGGGGAGAGAAATAAAAGATGAGAGAAGAGATGAAGTGAAATGCATGAGTGAAGAGAGAGAAACCCATGAGAGAGAGAGAGCTTCTTATTTTATGTAATTGATCCACATGAATGCACGTAACCCAACCCCTTTTATTTGATCCAAATAGGCCAGTTAACCCATATTCAATCCCATTAAAGAGTTTGATTGGATCATAGGTGAGTTGGGTCAAAAATTGAAACCCCTACGCCATGTATAAGATTGTAAATGTCTTTGCTTAGAACATAACAAATGTGATTAAGTGGCCTTGGGACTCCCGCATGTGATGTTATCTATAGACTATTCCTAGTGTTATCTATACACTAGGAATTGTGTACTGCTTTGCACGTTACAATTTTTTATGATGATGATGGTAAAGTAAATAATATGTTTTCAAAATTTATCTCATTTATTTTTGTTTAATATGATAAATATATGATATTAGAGATGTGTCCAAAACTTTAACTGTCTTTTATAATTTTTTTCTAATTTTTATACTTTTGTTGTTTTCATCATTTTTAATTATTATTATTATTTAATTATGACATCAAGGGTTTTACACATTTAACATAAAAGGTTGAATTGTTGACTTACTACCAAATAGGAAAATAACTCCGTTTTGGGTTGATTTTAAATTTGTATTTTATTTCTACCATCAATAAAATAATTATTCTTTGGCACACTTATTTTTTTAATATGGTCAATTAATACAACTGTTAATGAAAAATGTGAGTTAGTACCCTAAATATAAGACTTAATGATAGGGAATTGAATGAGAAGTGTAGTAGTCCAAATTAAATTTTATGTCCTCATAATTGGAGAGACCAAATTTAAAAATAGGGGTATTTTAGTCAAGAATAGGATTCAATGAATGTTATTGAGAGTTATTAGGTACCTTAAATATAAGACTTAATGGGAAGGATTTGAATGAAAAAAAAAAAGGATATTCAAATTACTCTCTCTCTCTCTCTCTCTCTCACGTTCCCAATCACTTAGCCAATCCCCTCCTATAAAATTTCTCCTAAGCTATATGTCCCACGTAAAACACCTCTTAATCTATATTACATCCCAATGAACTCCATAAAAAACAAAAACATGGTAAATTAATTAATTAAATTAATTTGAGTAGTTAAATTAATTTGTGAAATATTTTCATATTTTCATATTTTCAATATTTACTGATATTATTGAATATTGTTTACTAAATATCAACACCTAAACTATAAGTTTTCGTAATTTTAGTAAATTGGAAATTTTAATTACTAAAAATTACTGATTTTCGTAATTTAATTTAAAAAAAATTGATTATTAGTTATTGAAAGCAATAATTACTGAAAAATTAATAATTAATTAAAATACCGATAAATAAAATTTATGCTTTTACATTCTTTGTAATTTTGATATTATCGGTATTTTCTAGAAATAAGTAGTTATTGATATTTTCAGTAATTGTTTTCAAATTATTAATATTTAATAATATTATCAGATAATAATAAAAAATTTCTAGTAATGTTTTAGTGGAAAATTAATATATAAAATTTTTACATTTTCAGTAACTTTGATATTATAGTAATTTTTAGCAATAATCAGTTATTGATATTTTCAATAATTTGGTTAATATATTAATATTTAATGATATTATCATATAATAATTAAAACTTTTCAATTATTTTTTAGTGGAAATTTAAGTTTAATAAATATAAATTGATTTTTATTTTTAGTATTTTTGATATTTACTATAATTTTTTATCAAAAATTAGTTATTTCAGTAATTAAATTTAATGAAATTAAGTTAAAAAAAATTCTAATTATTCAAATAATTAATTGGAAATCTTTAATAATTTTCATAAGTATTAGATACTATATTTATAATTACCTTAATTATTCAAACTATATTTATGGGTTTGGGGGTGTTATGGGTTTGGGGGATGACCCTCCAGGTAGGAATGGCAATGGATGGGTTTGGGGCAAGGATCATACTCCCTGTCCCAACCCTGAGTTTTAAATTAATCTATTTTTTCCAACATCAATCCTCGTCAGGAAAAAACATAGCATACATCCCTAGTCCCAGATGAAGATGGGTTCCCAATCGAGGACCTAAATCTTCAAATTTTTAATTAAAAGTTTATTTTGATTAAGGTATTTGTTTAAAATAAAGGAAAAAATTAAAATGAAAATAACATTGTAAATATATTTTGATTTATATGTATAATATAAATAATATTTTATATTCAATATAATATATATACAAATATATTTAATATATATAATCAAGGTTAGGGTGGGGTGTGGACTTCACTCCCTGTCCCTGTCCCTGTCCCCATCCCCACCCCATTCCCACCCTATCCCCACTAAGGCAGTCTCCATCTCCATCCCTGCTTGGTCGGGGAGGCTAGGTACTTGGTAGGGTTGAGGAAAAATTCCATCCCTACCCCTGGATTGTGTAGCCCTGTAGAGCAATAAGTTTTAAGTTCAATATGCCCTAACATCTTTTTTCTATTAATCATGCGGGGCCATGCTATCTATCTATCTATCTATCCATATATATATAGCTTTTTGGGTGGGATCCACCTCATAAAGCCAATATCTGCCCCTTGAAAGTCCTCCCAAACAGGCACATAGTCTCTTCTCTAAAGCAATTCAACCAAAGCTTCAACCCTTCCAAATGGTATTGGTCGAAGCTCTTCCAATACCATGTCTTTTATGCATTATAGATTTTCCCATTTAATAATGGTGCCAACAAGTCTAGATCAGCTCCTCACAGCGTGTTCCTCGCAATGATCTCACAGCATGTCAGCCTCACTTGGAAACATTTCTTGTATTTACATGTTTACATTTATGGAAAATTGTTCTCAATGCATAGTGGGAAGTGCAAGTCAGTGTGAAGAGTGCTATTTGAGGAACAAATCCCAATTAAGGCAGAGCCACCAGCAACCCCCAAATGCAAGAAGACCATTCAGAACAATAGTATAAGGTTTTTAGGCAGTATTTGGCAAGTCTTTCCATACAATCTTCGGGGCTTTGGAAAGCTTGAATGATTGAAATTTGGTCTTTTTCTGTATGGTAACAAAAGACACAAATTTTGTAAGAAAGATGAGAAGACACGTGCATGAAAAGATTGAAAACACCGAATTTTGGCAAGCTTTAAGTGAAGCTTTACCTTCAGGTCTTTCAGCATGATAGATATCCTCTAAACATAGTTTTAAAAGCTCGGTAAATCGAACCACTTACTAAATGGTTTTTTTCTTTAAAGATAAGACCCCGAAAATTCAATGTCTTTTGCCATCTGAACTGTTGGAAGATCTTTCTAAAAAGATTTTGCCAAAACAATACCAAAATGTTTGTCTCGTCTGAGACTAACCTAAATGATCTTCAATTTAGTGTGAATTAGGATTTCATTAATTTATTTTGTATCAAGCATGTCAACCCCAGTTTGCAGCTGACCCAAAGAAAAAAATTGCAAAAAGAAAAAGAAAAAAAAAACAAATGAACCCAGAAGTACTGATTTTTATGTGTCTATTGGGCCTACTTTTACAATTACCGAGTCGTTTTTGTAGAGTGGCTCTTTGGTCTTGGTTTTGGGTGGGATTGAGAGATTTTTCAGAGAACATTAGGATTGAACTGCTTGAGGAGTTCTGATCAAAACCCATTTATCTGCATTCTACTGTAAGTGTTGTGAGAACTGTGTGAGAAAAAGAATCCAGTCTCATCTAACACCAAGCCCCAATTTTAAATAGAATTGTTGGTTTAGAATTCTTGCACAAATGACCTTGTTTTGGTGATTGCCCTTTGTTCTCTGAAGAAAAAAAATAATAAAAGGAAGAGAAGTACCTGCAGAGGCTGCGTTAACAGCATCCCCCTTAGAATCCCTGGTGTGAAGAACAATCTTTGTTCTATAGTTAGTATGAACAGCATAGAACTCAGAAAGCGCCATGTCGATGCAGACCCGGGCCATCTCCCCGACTGTAGAATTCAAATCGAGAACTACACCGACAGGAATCGGAGATGTTGTTTTCGGACTTCCATTTTGACCAGTCCCCAGCACAGATAAGCAACAGACTCTCACCATGACAAAGCAGAAGAGGCACAACTGTGCTGGCTTCAACATTTCAAGAATCTTGAGTGCTCATGTATCTAGTCAGTCATCTCATCACATATAAATAGAGTGGAAATTTCAGTGATATTCTATTCCCCTCTGATTTCAAAAAAAAAAAAAACTTCATGGACCCAATTTTTTTTTTTTTTTAACCCCCAAGTGTGGCATATATTTTCATGTCACTCTCATTCATTTCCTATGAATCGGTCAGGTCAACGAAACTGATTTTTTGGGGGGAATAAAAAGTAGGATGAGTTGGGCTTTTATGTTTTTGAAATGGGTAATTTTGGTAATCTAATCATTTTATTCAGTTGGGCTTTTATGTTTTTGAGCATTTTGGTTCAGAGAATGAGGGTTTTTAGGGTGGTCACTGGTCAGTGAAATTTATGCAAATTTTAAATATTACTGTCCAATAACATTTGAACACGTGGAAAAGGAAGACTGAAATGAATGTTCTTCATAAATTGTGAGAGAAGGCTGGGCAAAGTATGAGCCAGATAATGAGATAAATACTGAAAATAATCAAAAAAGCTTATTCGACTTTTCTGTTAGAAAGACAAGAAGGGAAGCAGCTTTCATCGTACATATTAAATGCAAACGCGTAAATGCTTTGTCATGACTCAAGACTTGAACAGGGAGACCAGGAAGGATACAATGCAAAATGGCGTTACGTTTTTCATTGGGTATCAAGCCACACAACAGCATTCACCTATTTTCCTATAAATAAGTAGACATAAACTTGCCACGTGTGAGGATATAGTTTGAGGTGTTTTATGTTTAAACTCGGAGACACGTATAAAAAGCTGAATAAAAAGAAAATTCATGTGGCCATCGCCAATATGAACTATTCATATATTGACTTACGTTGTATTTCATACTATTGTTATTTGGTTTAAATTTAAGTTTTATGTATTTCAACACTTGATGACTTGGCGAGGCAAGTGTTGGCATCCGTTAATTCAATAATTTGTATGTTAGGTAGGGGTGACCAAACTGATCGAAAATGAATCGAAAAATTGGTTAATCGAATCAGTCGGTTTGGTTTTGGTTCAGTGTTTTCTAAAAAAGCCAAAGTACCGGATCAATTTTAATTAATTAATATAGAAAATCGGTGATTAATCGAATCGATTGATATATATATATATATATATATATATTTATATTTTTTATATATTATAAATTAATTAATATGCATTATATATATAAATATATATATATATATATATATATATTTTATAATTTATAATATATTATTCATTATTTAAAATATAATATTTTATATACATTTATAATTTTTCATTATATATTTATATATATTTTTATAATATATGTTATAAAAATTAAAAAACCATACCAATGGTTAACCGAACCGTGAACACCTCTAATGTTGGGACCATAGTTTTAAAACCAATCTAAACTGATTTTTGGATTAAATGGTCTGATCATTCATTTCGAACCCTAGTAGGCAATTTTGGGTCCAAAACCGGACCCGGAGCCATGACCGTCCAACCAGTTCAACTGTCTAATCCATCCAGTAGCTCGACCCCAAATGTCAAATCCGTGCAGATTTTCAAAACATGCTTTGGACTAGCAAAATAAAATTAGATAACAAGTCAACAAGCGGGTCAAGAAAGCCAGACAAGGTATTAATGAAGAGTAAATTAGGCCAAGGAAACTGGACCTAGTTTTTTAAAATCAGATTTTTGTCAAAAACAGTTGATTTGATCAACAAACCACTGATTTGGACGATTAACTGTTTGAAATATTGAATGGTTTTGACCGTTTTTTAATTTTTTTAATTTTTCGTCAAAATTGACTAATCATTCAGTTCGGTTGGACCATTCAACCTAGGAACCGGACCCCTGATTGGTTCGTTCTCCGGGTTGGTTTTACAAACCTTGGATTCAAGATAATGTTTCCCGCAATGATGGTCGATCGTCGCTGGACAAAACCAAAACCCCCAATGATTTTTGAACACACCAATGTTGGTGAAAAAGGAAAAATATCATAGTTTTCAAAATCGGATTGGATTGGATGGTTGGATTGGAAAACTGGGAACTGGTAATGTGATCGGTTTCGTTTTACCCTAGAACCATTATTTCCCTAAAAATAGTTGATTTGGCAGTAAACCACTGACTCGGACGGTTAAACTGTTCTAACCATTCAATGGTTTGGCCGATTTTTATTTTTTTTTATTTAAATTTTTTTTGTCAGAATGGGCCATCCATTCGGTTCGAATGATCGGATCATTCGACCCGAGAACTGGACCTTTTAAAAACCTTGCAAAATATCATATCAAATTGGTGTTTAATTAAAACACTGACATGTTCAAAATCACGAGGGGTTTTGGGGTAACTGCAATGACGGTCGCAAGAAATGTGGTCTCATCTCTTGTGGGTTGAAATCCTGTTTGCAGTAGGGTTGGGGTTATGGATTTGAGGGATGGGCTATCCCCGTGACATCAAAAGATTTTCCCAAAAAAGAAAGAAAACGAAAATAACAAGAAAATACGTTTGGAGAGGATTCTCTAGTCTTCTAGTCGTGGTGTTGGTGCTGAGTTTACTTCATTTTATCAAGCAGTTTGGTATATGTCCGGTTGTCATATTTTTTTTTTGTTTTCTCAGTTTCATGTTGGTATTCAGTTTTTAGCTTCTGGTTGTATTGCTGATTGTATGACCTCATTTGTATTCTGAGCGTTGATGAATGAATTCATCCTTAGTGGTGCAAATGGGTCGGATTCTTACCTGGACCAAAAAATATGATCTGATCAAAAATTGGATAGGATTCAGATCACCCCTATCTGATTAGAGAAGATCTGGTCTGATATATATGTTATTTATTTATTTATATGAATATATAAGACATATATTTTATATATTTATACAAATATATATAGCATATATATGTTATTTATTTATTTATAAATATATTATTTATATTGCATTTTTGTAAATTTGTTATAATTTTTTATAAAAAATATGTATATATATGATGAAAGTAGTTGAAAAGATACTTGTATTTTTTGTTTTTCTTTTTTTTAAATTATTATATTTTATTTTTCTTTTAATAATTTATTAAATTTTTAAGAAATTTAAATTGGATTGGATCAAATCCAATCAGATTGGTCAAGTGATACATAGGAAAAATAAATTCTCCATGGACCCCACATAAATATGAGAAAAATACATGATATCTTTGTCAATGAAAACCAAAATTCCATTGACCAACTTTCTCCCTTCTCAAAATCCAAAAAATGTAAGGCCCTAAAAGATAATTAAATACAAATTGATTTGCATTTGAAACCAGTCTCTCTCTCTCTCTCTCTCTCTCTCTCTCTTGAATCCAAGAAAAGACAAATTCATTTATTAAGAAATTTAGGGTCCATTTGGTTCACAATCAGAATTGGAATTGGAATCGGAATCAAAATGGTCTATTCTTATAGTCTATTTGGTTCAAACAGGAATGAGAATGGGAGTGGGAATTGGAATCAACAGGAATGAGATTTCATTCCCAAGGGAGGGGCAGGAAAATAGACATTCCCTCAAATGGGGGAATGCTATTCTAGCAGGAATGGGAATGTGATTTTGATTCTACCCAACCAAACTGTTGGAATTGGAATAGCCCATTCCGATTCCGATTCCAAACCCCTATTCCTCCAAACCAAACGGGACCTTAGAACCACAATACAATTCATGGTCCTGAGAACAGCAGTCTGCAAAAAATTTGGGGAAGTTGACCAAGTTGAAACATTCCTAGAACAGCTCCTGTAATCAAGGAAATGGGATGCAACTTTCCTAGAACAAGAAGAGTGATTGACTTGTACAAGGGTGAGCCTGGCAAACAGCCTGTACCATTGGGCATAGAAAGTAAGTTTAAAAAAGAGGTCATTTACTAGAACACCCCCTATTGTTTCACCGATTTATTTAAATCTATCTTATAGTTTTTATTTTACTAAAACACCCCTATAGTTTGCAACCTATTTACTTAATCAACCTTTCATCAAGAAGTGTTTGTTTTGCCTTCTAAAATAGTAATATTATCATTTAAATGTAGTGGAAAATATTCAAGGGCATAGGTCCATAATTGTTTATTCCATATAAGTATTCCTAAAACTTCATATAAAAAATAAAATTGACAAAATATAGACAAATAGAGTAGTTTCTCATGTCTTACCAGGGAAAAAATTGGTATTTTCATTTTTATTTTCTTTTGCTTAAATTCATTAAAATGGACATTAGGGTCAAAATTATCATTTCCATTGTTATCTAATGAAAGGTCAATGAAGTAAACCAATTGCAAACTACAAGGGTGTATTTTAGTAAATCACAAACTATAGTGTAGGTTTTAGTAAATCTATGAAATTATATGGGATATTTTAGTATATGACCCAAAAAAAAAGGAAAAAAATAAATATAATTAACACAAAAAAGGAAAAGGGAAACATTTTCATTTTTTGGTATATATAATTTTTTTTTTGTATTCAGTGTCATGCACCATTAATAACTTCCCCCTTACCCCTTTTTCCCAAAGTACTAATTGCAGGGATTTGATTCCATGTCAATGCTGAAACAAACCAGCTAACACACCAACGAGTAAGCCCTAGGTTGTTTATATATATATATATATATATATATATATATATATATATATATATATTTATATATATATATGGTAACATACACATAAAAATTAAAAATAGTATATATATAATATGTGAGATCAGGCCACAATAACCCCGCCAAACCATCTTGATTTAGGTAGCCGCAGCAATGTCTTCACTTTATATGACTCACTTTATATGCCAAATAGCTGGTAGAAATGGTCAAGTTCTCAACATACAGCCAATTATACTCTAAGGACCATTGCCATCTTGAAAAACAGCATTCAGAAACAAGAAAAGCCTTTAATGGAGATCGTTTATATAGGAAAAAAAAGTACCTTCTAGAGAAGTTGAAGGGTGAGGGAATCCCTAAATCATCTCTTACAGTCGATCTCACTGCCTTTTGTGTGTGATTCTCTTCTAGAGAAGTTGGACATGTGTTTTTCTCTGTTCTTTTATCTTTGTTGGGACTTTAGATAGAAAACTTTTTATCTTTTTAAATTTGAGGTATACTCGCTTTTAGGCTATGTTCGGTTTGAAGGAAAATGTAGGGAAAGGAAGGGAAAAGTAAGTAAACCTTTACAAACCTTGTATTGGTTTCCTGTCTTTCCCTTCCTTTCCCTACCTTTTCCTTCAAACCAAACATAGCCTTGGGGGTGTTCTTTTTGTGGATTTTGAGAGGGGGGGGGGGGGGGAATTGGTAAATGGGATTTTGGTTCCCATTGATCAAGAATCCC
The DNA here is from genome assembly GCF_056320005.1 of Nelumbo lutea. NCBI lineage: Eukaryota > Viridiplantae > Streptophyta > Magnoliopsida > Proteales > Nelumbonaceae > Nelumbo > Nelumbo lutea. The sequence continues at coordinate 31,594,316 of NC_142691.1, forward strand.
ATGTTCTTTATTCAGATTTATGTGGGGACCGGGGAAAGTTTATTTTCCTGGGTAACACTTACCTGGGTAAGTGATACACATTTCCTAAGTGGGTAAATAACTTTTCCACATAGGGGGAAAGTTGCCAACAATTGAATGGGAAAAAAACACCCCTTTTAATAATGAATTTTTATAGCTAAAATGGTCATTACCTTATTTATATGAGAAATAAAAAAACATGGATAAATGGGTAAATGCACTTACCCGGGTAAGTGTTTCCTAGGAAAAACTTATCCAAGTAACTGCATTTACCTGGGTAAGTAACTTACGGAAAAGTGAACGGGCCTTAATGGTAGATGATATGTGCACGCCTGTTTGGTTTTCTCAAAATATTTGAATGCTCAATGTGGTGACTTTGACATCAAGCATGGAAGTGTAATGTTGGCCAGGCTGGGCCGGGATGACCCACCAGCCTGGCACAAATTCCCCAAGAGAGAAGCCCAGTACGGTCCAAGGCCCGGGCCCAGTGAGCTGCAGACTGAGCCATGTGTCAATATGATCTTTTAAGAAAAATAGAAAAAAATGAAAAATTAAAGTAAATTAATAAAAAAGACTAAAAATTGAAAATATATATATGTTAAAATTTGATTACATATGAATGTATACAATTATTTATATATGAAATTGAAAAAAAAATTATAATATATATAATCGTTATTACAATTTGTCTCAAGATAATGAGCTAAGGAATTACAATTTTTAGATACATGCCTCACCATTACATTTAGACAGGTGTTCAGTAAGAATGTACAATCTCTAATAACGCTAGAGACTCTCCAAGTTAGATCCTTATCTTGGGATAACAGAAGATTGACTAGTGCCTTCTTATCAGATTCCACAATCACTTGGGTTTCTTCTTGGTTCTTGGCCATCTTAATGCCCTTGTAGATTGCCGGCGCTTCAATTTCTTCAGCAGTGCAGGTCTGGATATGTTGATTTTCTTTAGATGTGTCTGCCTTGTTTGTCACGTGCCAATACACCCATTCCAACACTGGTTTCTCCATCTACATTGTAGAAGATGGTATAGATGTTTTATTTGAATATTATATCCTAGGATTAAAAAAGATGGTATAGATGTTTTACTTGAATCTTATTATGATAATATGGAAGTTGATCCTGGAACAAAAAAGATGAAGTGAAAATTTTATTAATTGGAACGTATAGTATTTATGAATCACAAGCATTAGGATATAGGAGAATTTGTACAAACTCCACGATTGGAACCACTAGTTCTAATAGTGGATTAGATAAAATTTGGTCATTAATAAATAAAAGGCAACAATCAATTGCCATTTCATCAGCAATTCATTTACTGAGTTTGATTTTTATTTACAAGGTAGTTTAACAGATTTCCTTCCCTCTGAGGAATTATATAGTTTTCATATTTTAACTTGTTGAAAAGAATATCGAAAAAATTATCCAATGCTTACCACCATGGCACATGATCTATTAACCCTTCTGGTGTCTACAGTTCCATCAAATCCTTGTTTTAGTGTTGGTACTGGGGTACATATTAGATGTGAAGAGAAGTTGCATGAATGATGAAAACCTAGATATGTACATAGGGCTTGATGTAGATGAGAAACTACAAGATTAGGGAGGGCATGACACTTCAACTGATGGTGGCTCACCAAATGTAGATGATGCAAATCAAGATCAAGGAGATGGGAGAGGTGGAACTTGAAGTCGAAGAAAATATTGAAGTTAATATTTTTTGTATGTTCAATAATTATACAATATTTTAAAATTATTGTAAATTTTGTTTATCAATTTAATTTAGAAGTTATTTCTGATTTTTTCAATGCCACTATAATTTTTTATTTTCAATTTTATTATATTATGTTATTCTAATTCCATTTTAATTTTTTTCAAATTAATTCTATTACTTCATATAAGATCAATTATATGCATTAAACTCAAATTAAATAAAATTTTTGGATTGTTTTCACTTTGCTGTCTATTTTCTATTTTGTTAAGTATTTTTTCTGTTATTTTTTTTTCAAAATGTTTGTCATTTTTACTTGGCAAAAGAAAAAAAAAAGTGGAAATACCTAGAAAAAACTTTTAAAAAGGTCCAAGCCTATGGTTTGGCCAGGCCCAAGCCTGTGACATGACATGGCACGGGCCATCTTGGCTTGTGTCTTGGGCCGTGAAGAGGGGTCCGGGCCAAGTAGGCATGACCCACTTTCGCCCCGATTGCCACCACCACAAAACCCACTACAATGTGGGCTACTCGCAAAAGTAGGCCATGTCGGCACATATCACACCTCTATAGGATGGTAAGGTCTCAAATACATAAGCATTTAGACATTTATTGGGCTGATCCACCAAAGTCCATAATAGATATGTGTGAATTGGCCATATGGGCTGTTCACTTTTAAGTGGCCCACCCCACCCAGTTAAATGCAAGTGCATGGATTTAAGTTGCTTTTCTCATTAGTTGTGGGTCCCATGCTAATTAGGAGTTAATTAGGCTGTTCACTTTTATTATCTTAAGGAATAATTGGATGCTAGAAGTTAATTAGGAGTTTTAATAAAATGGCCTAATCAAACTACCAATAAGAAAGTCAAAGTGGGTTACTAGATTTGATTAGGATACTTAACTAGAAAAGTTTTCTCTCCAAGATTATCTTAAGCATGTTAGGAAACATATATAGATTAGGCGAGCACTTTTTCAGTCTCCCTTGAGACCAATAAAGGGTACATCAAATCATGCATTCTTCTCCACTACGTATAAATACAAATTTGTAGAGTATAAAACATTATATTTTATATTATTTTGTATGTATTTATACTGTATATATTTGTATTTGTGCTTCTTCCAAACTGAGACTAGGGTTTTTGTCCCCATTGAGCCAGATCCATTATGCATCCAATCTACCTTTGTTCTAGAAGTATTTTGGGTGACAAAGATAACCCAAATTCGTGATAAATACACTACCTTTGCTATTGGAAATTTTAGAGATCAATTGAAGCTGAATACCCAAGGTTGTGCCATATTCAACTTGTTTTTGTCTTGCTTGCGAAGATCAAAGCTTGGGTGTGAAATGCATTTCGATTTCTGCATTTGTGGGCATCAAATATCATGTACTACACTCATCTAGCATCCAAAGATTTGTTCTTTTATGGTCTAATAGACTCAAACAACCAAGAGGGAAATTGGTTCTCTTATGTGATTTTAGCATTAGCGTTTGTAAGAAGCAAGTTGCAAAAGTATTCGAAGAAAGAAGCAAGTTGCAAGATGTAGAGTTGCAGTTACCTTGGCATTAAAAAGCTTATTGCCAAAAACAAAACATCCCTCACTAATCTTGGGAGTTATGTGATAAACCCAGAAGGTTGTTGCACACTCCTAAGAAAAATCCCAAGTTCCTGGATTGACTTAGTCACCTAACTATTTGTTGAAGTTCTGTTATTTCAGTTTCTGTTATCTATTATGATTTGAATTTGTCAAGGTCAGAGCTAATCATTAGGAAAGTTGTTACATTTTGTTTCCTAAAATTCAGATCAGTTAGCTAGTAATTAGGAAAGTTGTTACATGAATTTGTTTTGAATTTGTTTCCTAGAGTTCAGGTCAGTTATCTAACAATTAGAAGTAAGTTGTTACAAGAACTAGTATTTATGTAACCACTCTAGCTGAAATGGACAAACTGAATTATTCTCTCTCAATTGGTCCATCTTTTACCAAAAGAAAGTATTATTTTCTGGTTGCCTTGAATCTGATTGGGACCTAACATTATGCCAATTAGGAGAATGTGGCAATTGCAAAAAAAAAACACTAGAAAGTGGATTCATAAAATTAAATTTAAAACATTAAACACCTTAACAAAGAAAAAAGAAAATAAAAAGAAGAAAGAGGAGCCTTGGGTCCACATGTGCAACATGGCACAGTGAGCGAACATGCGCATGCAAGCCCATCCCATCCCAACCTAGCACGTATGTACAATGGTTAAGGTGCATTCTCTTCACAAGTCTCATGAGACATAAACCAAGTGCACTAAACAATAGATAAACCCAATAAGAGTTCTTTTCTTAGTTCATAATCTACATTCACACATCTCAAACATGATTGCTGCCTCCACAATACCATCCCATCAAATAGGGGTGTCAATTGGACTGGATTTGGTCCAATCCAATCCAGTCCAATGTAAGTCCATCATAAATGGACCAGGTCCAATCCAATCCAATGAATGTTTTAGACCAATTTGGATCGATCCAATTCAATATCTAGACTGTCCAATTTGTTCAAATTCATTTTAATTTAGATTGGCCTAATCCAACCCAATCCAATATAAATTTGTTACGGACGGATCAGTTCAAATCCAATCTAATAAAAATTTTGGACCGGATTAGTCCAGTCCAATATGTCTTGTTGGTCCATCCAATCCGTCCAAAATAATTTTGGACTGGATAGGGTCCAATCCAAAACCAATCCATTTACACCCTTACCATCAAAGGAAACATGTTTGAGATGTGCAGCTATAGATCATATTGGAAGCAATAATGTTGGTGGTGTCTCGTGGATAGTAGATCTGGACTCCTGGGTCTAGGGACACAGGACCCATAATGCCATCTGTCATAAAGTACCAGTACCCACCATTGAACGGTTCTCGTGGTGTCTCGTGGATAGTAGATCTGGACTCCTGAGTCTAGGGACACAGGACCCATAATGCCATCTGTCATAAAGTACCAGCACCCACCATTGAACGGTTCTCGTCTAGGAGAAGTGATCAAGTAGGCCAAAAATCAGTTTAAATTCTTATCCAAAATGGCAAAAGACTATGCGGCTTTCGTAGGATCGTGCTAAGCACGGGCGAATAATACTGAATAATTGAAAGAGTAAAAAAATGAAGAAAATTAATAGCAAATGGCAATTACATCTTTAGGCAATCCCAGTTCTTGATTCTTAGTAATAGAAACAATACAGAATAAAGAGAAATTAGTTTATATATAAAGAGGTGTTCCTTTAATAACATCAATACAAATTTTTGAAGGATAAAGAAGATTGTTTAGTGGAAAAAGAAGAAAGATTTACAATTAGGAGATGTGATGTCTACTAAATAGCGAATAACTCCTATGATTTCAAAAATTAATGTTTGCCCATCTGGTTGACCATTTCTTGCTTGGTTACTTGGTGTTTTACTTTCTCAATCCCACACTTGACCTAGACTATGGATCCCTTCTTCCATGGCTCCACCAATCTGTTGCTAGCAACAATTCCCGGGTGCAAGTTGTTCTCCTGGATAAAATAAAGGATATATTATTTTGTGTTGAAAAATTAAAAAAGGATATAGAAATTTTGGGGCCCGACATTTTTTTGTAGATGATTAAAAGCCAAATAGAAAACACAAATTTTGTATCAAATATCGTATAAAATTAACTTCATCCATATTAGATTAATTCCCAACTAAAAAAGAACTCTCTTCTAAGCTCCGCTTATGCTTCCAAAATATAACATAACACAACAGGCTAGGAAAAAAGCATAGATACAACTAAGAAGAATAAGGATATTATCCAACATAAAATAACTTTTCCTTTGAACTTAACCTTCTATAATATAAAGAAACCAAATGAATGAGTCCAAAGGATAAAAGGCAATACAAATAAGAAGCCTTAAATAACAGAACAATGTAACTTTTCCTCTGAAATTACCTTTTCGGGGCATTCATAATCTCATAGTAGAAGACGGAGAAGCTGAGGATGAGACCTACACAGATGGAATGAATTGAGGGAATATTTATAATTTTATATTTGTTGTTTGAAGCAGCCTGATAAATGACAAATAGAAAGCCAAAAAAATGAAATATTCAAAGATTATAAGACAAGAATTTACAAGGTAATAAATGAAATCCCTATGAGGGAGAAGAAAGAACCAGGTAACCATTCAATGACTGTTTAGTAGATCTAATTTCATAGACCTGCAAGATAAACAATTAATCATGTTAGAGAGAGTGATAGGCAAGGAGAATAAGCTTATCCGGATTCAATAGGAGAAGGAAGAAATATGAGAAGTTGGTTATGCCATGAATTTATTTAGGAGTAGAAGCATTAGTTGAATTGAATTAATTAATGCTTGAAGTTTTGATAGATTTATTTTTCTATAATGTTGCTTAATTGTAAAAGTCATTCTCAGATAGGTATGTGATTTCTTCATCTTCTCTTCTAACACCAAAAGAAAGAAAAAGCTCAATCTCATCTTCTTCCTTATTGTCTATGACTATTTAATTACTCTCTCTCTCTCTCTCTCTGCAATCTATAGAGCATAATGCGGAGATACAACCTATCATTTAATGTTTTAGATAATGAAATTATAGAACAAAGCCAATCAAAACAAATAATGAGCTGTTCATCAAAGATATCTTACATAGTTTTTAACTTTTCAAGTCTTTATAATTATAAGAGGTTTTGTTTTATACATCTACAGTCTATTTGTAGGTGCACAGATCTTTCTGTAAACAGGCAACCATCTCAATATAGAAGGAGATTCCTAAGTTCAAAAGAAGCCTAATTGCCAGTTCATTTCTTGAAAACCAAATCGATAAATGTGCATAAAGTTTTATAAATGGAAATGCATTCGATATGATAAATAAGGTGATCATTAAACTATGGATATGTATCAAGTCTTGGCATCTCAAACGGAACAAGAAAACATAATATATACAAATGCATATGTCACAGAGAACATAAAAGCCATACACACTTGTGGCTAGCAGGCACTCAAGGGGGTGAAAATCTATGCAGGTAATTTGTCCTTTGTGGAATGTAAATGTAGAAGCTTTCCAGCTGTTAGACCTGTTTAGATAGTTTTAGAAGTTGTTATTTATAGTTTTATTTATTTATTTATTTTTGGGGGTTAGGGGGAGGGGGAGGGGGAGGGGTATATCAATGGCTTTATGGTTACCTTCACAACATCATCTAGTCCACCAGAAACAACCCAACATCCATCAGGAGTGAATCTAATGGTACTAATTCCTCGAGTGTGGCCCTTGTATGTGTGGATGCATCCCTTCTTTCTAATGTCCCAGATCTTTAGATTAGCATTCACAAGAACCAGATGCAAAGAACTAACCAAATGGATGGAATTCAATGGCAGTGCAATTAATTCTATGTCCGGTAAGGGTGCGAGCGACTACACTTCAACAAGAATCATAAAACAAATTAGAAAATGCCAAAAATTCTCCAAATACAAGCTTTAGTTTAAAAAGTAAAGGAATTGCTATGTGAAGGTCCTAATCAACAAAATTAATGAGTCAGACTTGGGATGCAAGCAATTAACCAAGCCCAACTGAGACCAAACAACAGGATTATTTTCAGGTGCTTCCTTGAGTCATTAATGCATTCCATTACAGTGCATGTGTCGTGAGTTCCAATTTTCAGGTGCCATATCTTGGTACTTAAACTACTTAACAAGTTGTGCCACCAACTGTTTAGCAAGTTTTCTTCAACTTAAAACAATCAATGAAGTGAAAAGAATATTACTTACTCTTTGCTTCCTCCAAATCCCACAGCTTTATTGCACCAGTAGAAGCTCCTGTAACCACCAAAACCTCTGTTGAATCAAAAGCTACACATTCAACTGGATTTGTGTGACCAGACATGCTCTGCATATTTACACAAAAAAAGAAGAGTGATATCCTGTCACAGTACATAATGGTGTACCTAAACGTTGGGTCTCCTTGCCAAATTAGATAAAGTTGCAGACAATGAGAAGTTATAGGACTAGCATTAACATAAAATTAAAAAGAAAAAATAAGTGGAGCTGATAAAAAAAAAAAGAAAATAATGGCAAGTTTTAGTCCCTGAAAGAATTATCCTTTGGCTAATTAAACTGTGTCTATTTCAAGTCGGTTTGATGGAACCAAAACTACAAAGCAAGATATATAAAAAAAATGAAAGCCACCTTGCTAAACCAAGTAATATTCTCTTCGTGTTAAAATCTTAACTAACACAAACCCAAAGTTTAGACAAAGGCATCTGGCGTGGTTGCGAAAGCCAAAAACAAAGAGCAGTCATGGGGTGGATTTAAGAGCTCTGCCTCTAAAAGCAAGACTTGATTCAGAGAGTCTGTTTCTGTTGAGGATCGAACCAGATGGGGGGCCCACATCAGGATGACTTAACACATAGTGGTAATGTGGCAATTGATACAGCATGAGACCATTAGAAACAATCGAGACAACCATGTCTCACCATCGCATCTTTTTGTTATGAATTCTATTATGATTTTCTTCCTGCTGTTTTTACTTTTTCAGACATCGTTGTAACGGCCATCGGCCTATTTAAACACCTGTGGATTACCTTAAGAATCATCGATCATTATCTTAATTTTCCCGGTTTCCTTCTATAGGATAGCCGTGCTCTGTCACCATAGCTCGGGGGAATGCCGCCCTCTCAGCTTGCCAGTGAGAGGAGGTTCGCAGCATTCTGGTATCAGACCAGGTTGGACCTCTTCGGACGATAATGGCAGATGTTGATGAAAGGTTGAGCAGTGTTGAGAGGAGACAGGATGAGATGCAACACACCCTGACTGAAATACTGGAAAGGCTGAATCAATTATCACCTACAATCGGAGGGAGAGAAGAAAACAACCGCCGACCATACCATGCTGGTACCAGCTCTCAGGGAGCAGAAGGAGGACCAGGTGTCCCATGGGAGCCTGGTGGGGTTACAGAGAACAGTGAAGCTGGATCTTCCGAAGTTTAATGGAAGAAACCTCAATGGCTGGCTGCTGTTGATCCAGCAATACCTGGAATTGAACGAAATTCCTGAAGAAGAAGATGTAGGGATTGTTGAAGAAACTAAGGAAGACGATGAGGAAACTCCTGAAATCTCACTTCATGCTGTCGCTGGATTCAACTCACCCCAACCCATGAGGGTTTAGGGTTGGGTAAACTAGCAGCCGGTATCCATATTGATTGATATGCTTCATGCTGTCGTTGGATTCAACTCACCCCAACCCATGAGGGTTTAGGGTTGGGTAAACTAGCAGCCGGTATCCATATTGATTGATATGGGATAACCCATAACTTCCTAGATCCCCGAGTAGTAGAACAAGCTAGGGTACCAATATCTAGAGAAACCCAATTCAATGTGTTGAGAAAGTTTAGGCAAGGGTGTTTTTAGTCTTTACTTCTTTTCCGTACTATTTTTGTATTTTGGTGCTCAAGTAAGGACCTCTTTGTAATTTCTTGTTTCAAAATATAAAATGCTTTTTGAGGGTGTGAACAGTAACAAGAACACACTATTGGACACATTCCTCTTTTCTTCTCCTTTCTCTTTTATTATCTTTTATCAAAATAGTGTAGAACCACATATTTTGCAAGTAGTAAAAGAAGTAATGTTACTTTTCATTTGATTCATACTCATGTTTGGGGCCCATATGCTATCCCTTGCATGGGTGGATATAAATGCTTTATGCTCTTTATTGATGACTACAGTCAGTTACATTGCTCTACTTGATGAAAAGTCGAGATGAAATTTCTATGGTGGTTCAAAACTTCATGAATATGGTAGAGACACAGTTTGAGAAAAGAGTTAAGATAATAAGACCTGACAATGCCAATGAATAGTTTGAACACCATTTGCATAGATTTCTTGAAGATCGGGGCATTATTCACCAGAGTTCATGTAGTCATACTCCACAACAAAATAGGGTAGCTGAAAGGAAGAATAGGCATGTGGTTGAAGTTTCTCGAGGTTTACTGTTTCAGACTCATGTTCCCACCCATTTCTAGGTTGATGCTGTTAAGACATTTGTGTATCTCATCAACAGACTTCCTTCAAGGACCCTTAATCTTCAGTCTCCTCATCAACTTCTCTTTCCTAATGAACCTCTTTTCAATTTCCCCCTTAAAATCTTTGATTGTGTTTGTTTTGTTCATGATATGAGTCCTTTCCGGCGTAAGTTTGATCCTAAGTCAGTTAAATGTGTTTTCCTTGGTTACCCTTCTAGAGTCCTCCTCCTTTCTCCAGTCATCCCATCATTCTCTTCAGGGGAAGAATGCAAGTGAAGATTAGACTCCCTTTTGCCTTCCTGTCCCTATCTCTTTTGTTCCTCCTTCTCCTCCCTCTCTTCCCTGTAACGATGGTATTCCTTCTCTTCCTCCTCCTCCTCCTATGTATCAACCTCGGTCCTAGCAGCAATTTTTCATCAGGCGCAGTAAGAGGGTGGCTCCTGAAGTAGAATGCCCATCACAATCTGATCTCCTAGACTCAGGTAATCTTGAACCTCCTGATAATTCTATTATTATTACTGACCTTGATCTTCCTATTGCCATTTGAAAAGGGAAGATGGCATGCAGCAAGTATCCTATTACTAACTATGTGTATTATGATGCTCTCTCACCTTCCTATTGTGCCTATATTTCTACCATCTCTTTTGTTTCCATCCCTCACAGTGTTGCAAAGGCAATGCAGTCCCCTAAAATGGATGTGAAGAATGCCTTCCTCAATGGGGACTTACAAGAGGAAGTGTATATGGACTTATCACATAGGGTGAGCTTTCCTAACAGTGAAGGAAATGTTTGTCGCTTAAAGAAGTCCTTGTATGGACTCAAGCAATCTCCTAGAGTTTGGTTTGACAAGTTCAGAAATGCTATCTTAAAGATTGGGTTTTTTCAATCTCAGGTAGACCACACTTTATTCATTAAAAGAGTTGATGGAAGAGTAAAAATGTTGAAAGTATATGTTGATGACATTGTTGTGACAGTTGACGATATCATAGGTATCTCACAGTTAAAGTCCTTCCTTGCTTCCGAATTTGAGATTAAAGACCTTGGTGATCTCCAATACTTTATTGGCATTGAAGTTGCAAGATCTAAGAAGAGATTTTTTCTTTCACAGAGGAAATATGTACTTGACTTGCTTCATGAAGTTGGGAAATTAGGGTGTAAACCTGTAGAAACTCCAATTGATCCCAACCACAAGTTAAGGGCTACTGAAGGAGAAGTTCTTCCAGACAGAGGGGTATATCAAAGATTGGTGGGTTGCCTCCTGTATCTCTGTTTGACTAGACCTGACATATCCTATGATGTTGGAGTGATTAGACAATATATGCATGAACCTAGGACCTTTCATATGCAGGCAGTTAATAGAATTTTATCCTATTTGAAAGGATGCCCTGGTAAAGGAATGTTGTATTCCAACCACAACCATCTAAAGATTGAGGCTTACACAGATGCAGATTGGGCAGGGTCCATTGATGATAGAAGATCAACATCTGGTTATTCTACATTAATTGGAGGCAATGTGGTTTCATGGAAAAGTAAGAAACAATCTGTAGTTGCTCATTCTAGTGTTGAGGCAGAATACAGGGCAATGACTCATGGAGTGTCTGCACTACTCTAGTTGAAGACCTTATTAGCTCATATGGGCATCCAAGCAAATATCCCAATGAGAATATATTGTGACAATCAAGCAGTCATAAACATTGCCCACAATTCTATTCAACATGATCATACAAAGCATATTAAGGTGGACAAACACTTTATTAGAGAAAAAATTGCTAGTGGAAAGATTTGCCTTCTTTTTGTAAGATCAGAAGACCAACTAGTCGATTGCCTCACTAAAGGTGCTCACCACCCAAAGTTTGCTAAGAACCTTGCCAATCTAGGCACAATTGACATATATGCTCAGATTGAGGGGGAGTGCTGAGAAAGTTTAGGCAATGGTGTTTTTAGTCTCTACCTCTTCTTTTTTGTACACTTTTTGTATTTAAGTGCCGAAGTAGGGACCTTTTTGTAATTACTTGTTTCAATATATAAAATGCTTTTTAAGGGTGTGAACAGTAACAAGAACACACCATTTGACACATTCCTCTCTTCTTCTCTTTTCTCTCTTTCTTTCTTCCTTTCTCATACAAACCCTAGATTTACAATACTAGTTGACAACTCAATGTGATGGTGGCAAACGGAGAATATTTTCAGGGAGCTGGCAAGTGCAAACAAGTACCTATCCGAACTTGTGGATCTACCTTGATGGCTGATTTTTATTTATTGGCATTACAGGGGTATGATACGTCCTTGGAACCCATTGGCTGTGAACACTTGGACCCATTACATGGGATTTCACAACTATGATCTGTTATACAGATAAGGATGGTAATCACACTCTCACCGGTCAACAACCCAAGCCTCTGAGCATCATAGAAGGGGAAGGTGCAACCAAGACACTACAAAAGTCGGGCCAGGTGCTTGTTCTAAGATTCAGATCCCTATCCCCAGAAATTGAAGTCCCAACAGAAAACTCGGAAGTGCAGAAGGTGCTCAATGAGTTCCAGGATGTGTTCTGGGAACCTATGGGGCTTCCTCCAATTCGAACCTTCGACCACAGCATTCCCCTTCTTCAGGAACCAAACCGGTGAACATGAGACCCTACAGGTATCCCTACGTGCAAAAAATGAGATTGAGAAGATAGTAGCAGAGATGCTAAGGTCTGGAATCATCAGGCACAGCACTAGTCCCTTCTCATCATCGGTGCTCCTTGTTAAAAAAAAAAAAAAAAAAAAACAAAAAAATGGAAGCTGGAGGATGTGCGTGGATTACAGGTCTCTAAATGAAGCCACAGTAAAAGACTGGTTCCCGATTCCAGTCATTGATGAACTACTTGACGAGCTTCATGGAGCTCAGGTTTTTTCTTAATTAGACCCGTGCTCGGGATATCACCAGATCCACATTAGAACGGAGGATATACCCAAGACAGCTTTCAGGACACATGAGGGTCATTACGAGTTCCTCGTGATGCCCTTCGGCCTTTCAAATGCACCATCGACATTCCAGGCTCTAATTAATTCAATATTCAAACCAATTCTACACACGTATGTTTTGGTTTTTTTTGACAACATACTGGTATACAGTAAGTCGATGGAGGAACATTTACATCATCTCAGAGCAACCTTGAACATCCTAAGAGCACACTCCTTGTTTGCTAAGGCCAGCAAATGCAAATTTGTTGTTTCCCGGATTGAACATCTGGGTCATATAATATCATCTGAAGGGGTAGAGGTTGATCCAGAGAAGGTCTCCAGTATCACTCATTGGCCAATACCCAAGAATGTGAAGGGGCTACGAGGGTTCCTGGGGTTAACCGGTTATTACCGGAAGTTTGTTCAGAATTATGGCACCATTGCTAGGCCACTAACTAATTTATTGAAAAAGGGAGCAGGGGAATGGAATGAGGAGGCTGACAAGGCATTCCGTCAGTTAAAGGAGACATTAACCAAAACACCCATCTTGGCATTGCCTGATTTTAGAAGGGTTTTCACTACCAAATGTGATGCAAGTGCAGTAGGAATTGGAGCTGTGTTATCTTAGGAGGGAAGACCATTAGCCTATTTCAATAAGGCTCTCAATAGAAAACATCTTGCATGGTCCACCTATGAACGGAACTCTTGGTCCTAGTGTTGGCAGTTAATAAATGGCGACCCTATCTCCTTAACCAAAGGTTTCAAGTCATCAAGGACCACCAGAGCTTGGGGTACATTCTCAAGCAGAGGATAGCAACCCCTTCACAGCAGAAATTACTGAGCAAATTGATTTGGGTTGGATTATGAAGTCTGTTACAGGAGGGGCAAGAAAAATGGCGAAGCAGATGCCTTATCCAGGATTGGGGAGTTTCAAGCTGTATCCGCCCCAGTACCTTCAGGTGGGCATTCTGGATTTCACAAGACAATGAAAAGAATACAACGGGCCTACTATTGGCAAGGGTACAAAAAGGAGACTAAGGCCTGGATCTGCGAATGAATGGTATGCCAGAAAAATAAATATGAGAGTGTGTCACTACCTGGACTCTTACAGCCCTTGCCGATTCCAGAGAAACCATGGACTGAGGTTTCGATGGACTTCATTGAAGGATTGCCACCCTCCTGAAAAAGAATTGTTATCTTAGTGGTGGTGGATAGACTGACAAAATAAGGGCATTTTATTGCTCTCTCTCACCCCTACTCAGCCCGGGATGTAGCTCAGGCGTATCTAGACAACGTCTTCAAACTGCACAGTATGCCGACCTCTATTGTCAATGACAGAGACCCGGTGTTCACCAGCATGTTCTTGCAAGACTTGTTCAAACTGCAGGGGGACCACTCTGAGTCTGAGTTCTTCCTACCATCCTCAGTCTGATGGCCAAAAGGAGGCACTGAACAAAACTCTGGAAACTTACCTCCATTGCTTTACTAGCACTCACCCAAGCTCCTGGTTCAAGTGGCTGTCACTCGCTGAATGGTGGTACAACACCACCCACCACTCAGCTACCAATATCACTCCCTTTGAGGCAGTTTATGGTACCCCGCCTCCATCTTTGCTTACTTATGTACCAGGCATAACCCAAGTAGCTTCCGTGGAACAGGATCTCAAGGAACGAGATCAGATCCTAGCCAGGTTAAAAGAACACTTGCAATCAGCCCAGCACCGGATGAAGAAATACGCAGACAGCAGAAGAACTGAGCAAACTTTTGAAGTTGGGGACTGGGTTTTCCTCCGTCTACAACCTTACCGCCAGAGCTCCATCGCCACCAGGAAATCACAGGAATTATCGGTCAGTACTATGGGCCATTTCAAATCTCTACCAAGGTGGGTCAAGTTGCCTACAAACTGGCTCCTCTGGAAGGGTGTCGCTTGCATCCAGTATTCCATGTATCTTGGCTAAAAAGAAACTGTGTACCGGAGCTATCCACAGTCCTAGCATACCACCCCTCCAGACTGACAGATCTCTCCACCCAACTCCTAAGGCTGTTATCGATAGACGAATGATCAAACGCAACAACCAGGCACAGATTTAGCTACTAATTCAGTGGGAAGGAGTTCCAGTTTCAGACACCACCCGGGAGACCAGGGCGGATCTCAAAACTAAATTGGGGACAAGGCTAATCCTAAGGGGACGGGAATGTTGAGGATCGAACCAGATTGGGGGCCCACATCAGGATGACTTAACACGTATGGTAACGTGGCAATTGATACAGCATGAGACCGTTAGAAACGATCGAGACAACAATGTCTCACCATCGCATCTTTTTGTTATGAATTCTGTTATGATCTTCTTCCTACTGTTTTTACTTTTTCAGACATCGTTGTAACGGCCATCGGCCTATTTAAACACCTGTGGATTACCTTAATAATCATCGATCATTATCTTAATTTTCCCGGTTTCCTTCTATAGGATAGCCAGCCCCCTGTGAGCCATGCTCTGTCACCATAGCTCGGGGGAACACTGCCCTCTCAGCTCGCCAGCGAGAGGAGGTTCGCAGCAGTTTATGCTCTTCCTTTTTGAAGCCTTTGGAACTCCAAAAGGAGGGAAGGTGTATAATCGATTTATTGTTCGAGTTTTTATCAGCTGGACGAATTCCTGTCAATGGGAGACGACTCTGCGATTTGGTCGAGAATCATAATCTGATCTACTAGCTTTGGATGAACCTATTTCAGATTCTAAGCTCTGGAGGCAGTTCTCCAGAACTTCCCGAGGAGAAAACTCGTCCAATAGCTCCTTCTCCATGGCTAAAGATGGCCTAGGAAGACGAAAGCATTGCATGATAAAAGTAATAAAATGAAATCAAGAAAATGTGATTCAAGACATGATAAAAGTAATAAAATGAAATCAAGAAAATGTGATTCAAGACATGATAAAAGTAATAAAATGAAATCATGAAAATGTGATTCAAGACATGATAACAGTAATAAAATGAAATGAAGAAAATGTGATTCAAGACATCTGAGATACAAGGAATTCAGTCCCAACCCCATTCAAATAATAAGTCACCAAACACGCCATTAAAAGGAGGGAAAGTAGAGGCTAAAGGCTCTAGAGCAGCTTCCATGAATTCTCATACGAGGGAGAGGAAGGAAGGATAAAGGAAAAGAGGGAGAGAAATGAAGAGAAGCAGCGGCGGCAAAATAGATAGACAAGATGGGGAGAGCGGGAAGAAAGGAGAGAATGGGTATACGTGTGTATCATGCAAGGAGATGGAGGCAAAAATCGTGGCAAAGAGGAGGATAAGAAACAGGATCGATCTCTTGATCTCACAATGGCGAAAGCGAGCCCTTGTCCTCGAGCAGTTCAAGTTGGGGCTAGGATTTCAATATCTATAGAATGGTCCTATGGCAGCGTTGATGGTGGCGAGTAGTCGAAGAACAGAAGTAGCGGTGAATTGACTTCAGTTATGAAATCAGGAGAGAGAACACGAGGTGAGGACTGAGGAGAGAAGTGGAGAAATAGAGTGACACGCGTTATACGTGCAAAACGGAGGGAGCGAAACTTGTAGTAACTATGTGGAGCTTTCGTAGGATAATATGAAAGGAGCGGATTAGCTGGAGACAAAAATATACACACCTAGCTAAACTATCGAACACGCCAGTAGTATAGTTGGGATAGGGCCCACAGTGAGCATTGGCATATTCAACTGTCATACGTAGTTCAGCAGGGTGTGTATGATTTTGGCAATGCCTCCGATCTCATCTCTGTACGTGTTCATCAGAGGTAGTGGATGATATTTTGTTCCCCAAAATACCCATCCATCTTTTCTTTCTTTTCTTCTTCTCTCATCCCGTTCCTCTCTCCACCGGTTGGATTCTACTTTAACAACGATCACCTTGTAATATCCTAATAAGGACCACCGGTTGGATTCTTTTGTAATAGCGATCACCTTGTAATATCCTAATAAGGATTGTCGGTTCTTCTTCTTCTTCACTGCAGTGATTCCGATGAACAGAGGACCGACATACCAGGATTGGCCATTGTCCTCTCTAACAGCCTAACAATGATCTTCTTCTGTTCCCCCATCTCTCCTTCTTCTTCTTTGCTTTTTCTTCTTCACTATTATGAACAGTGGAGCGACGAACCAGGAGCGCCGACGGTCTCTGTTCTTTGTAACAGGGATGGAGAAAGTTAAAAAAACAATTATCAAATAAAAGAAAGAGGATGAGGGAGAATGAGAATGAGAACGAGAATCAAGTAAAACAAATGGAGAGATGGGAATTTTGGGGTACTATTCTTACCGTTGCTGCTGGCGAGTAGATGTGCCCCTTCGAAAACAAAAGTAATAGATTTTTTGAGAGAAAAAGTTCTCTCCAAGTTATGTATGCTTTATGAAAATTCCCAATCAGTATCTTGTATTTTGGCTCAAGTGATAATTTGTTCTTCAAACTTAAAATGCAACAATCCAGTACTCGAACTTCCAAAATGTGACAATCCAGTACCTCCCATTAATCTCGATCGTTAAGTGACATTTGAAAAGTCAAAAATGTCCTTCGAATGCTATCTAATTCTCTTTATCAACCATTCAAACATTGACAATAAAATGAACAATCCCAAATTCTAGATTTTTTTAAACAATCACCAACTTTTTTGAATAAAAGAGATTAGGATTTGGGACTATTTAGCTTTTTGTTAACGTTTGGATGGTTGATAATGAGAATTAGATGGCATTCAAAGGACATTTTTAACTTTTCAAATGTCAATGGTTGATTAACGGACTAGTTAACGATAGCTACTAGATTGTCACATTTTCAAAGTTTGGGTACTGGATTGTTGCATTTCAAAGTTCAGGGACCAAATTGTCACTCGAGCCAAAGTACAGGGTACTGATCGGGAATTTCATTAGCTATGCACAAAACAATGCGGCTTATCAGTTCCTTGTAATTAAAATAATTGATAATGTTATCGAAAACAACACAATAATAGAGTCTCAAGATATAGAGTTCTTTGAGCACATCTTTCCTTGGATAAAAGAAACAATAAATAAGGAACCTTCCCAAAACCAAACCAAAGACCAAGAACAATCGAGTGCTCAAGGAGTCAGTACTTCATTTAGGCAAGAACCTAACTTAAGAAGAAGTAAAAGACAAAGAAGAGAAACAAATTTGGGTGACAGAATGTTCACATTTCTGGTGGATAAGGACCCAGTAACCTATTAGGAAGCCGTAACTTCACCCGATGCAATATTTTGGAAAAAAACCATAAAAAGTGAAATAGACTCTTTAGTCACTAACCATACCTAAGAACTTGTAGATCTTCCACTTGGAACTAAGGCTTTGGATTGTAAATGGATTTTTAGGAAAAAATTAAAACCAGATGATACAATAGAGAAATTCAAGGCCTGATTAGTTGTTGAAGGATTTAAACAAAAGAAAGATGTAGACTTCTTTGACACCTATTCCCCGATTGCAAGGTTAACAACAATTAGAGTTTTGTTCACTATAGCATCCATCTACAAATTGGTAGTTCATCAAATGGGTGTAAAAACAACTTTCTTAAATGGAGAATTAGAAGAAGAAATATATATTAAGCAACCTAAAGGATTTATAATGCCAAGACAATAAAATAAAGTATGTAAATTAATTAAATCTCTATATGGCTTAAAACAAGCTCCCAATCAATGGTATGAAAAATTTGATAATGTGTTGATAACTAATGGATATAGTAGAAATGATTCCGATAGACGTGTCTATAACAAAATTTGAAAATGATAAAAGAGTCATGATCTGTCTATATGTTGATGATATGCTAATAATGAGAACTAGTTTAGATGTAGTAAAATAAACAATACAATTTCTAATGTCCAAATTTGATACCAAGGACTTGGGTGAGGTGATGTAATATTAGGGATTAAAATCCATAAACAACAAGGAAACTTTATTCTCTCTCAATCACATTATAAAGAAAGTATTCTTAGGAAATTTGGACACTATGATTGTAAACCGGTTAAAACACCATTTTATTGTAGTATTCACTTAAAGAAACATGTAGGAGAAGTTGTTTCACAAGAGAAGTAAGCAAGTATAATTGGATCTATATCTTACTTAATGAATTGTACAAGACCAAACATAGCTATAGCTATGGGAAAGTTAAGTCAGCATACTCATAATCCCAAAAATATATTTAAAAGGAAACATAAATTTTGGTTTACACTACTTAGGTTTTCCTCTTGTTTTAGAGGGCTTTATTGATGCGAGGATTTCAGATTCAAATGATAGTACTTCTACTAGTGGATATGTGTTTACTCTAGGTGGAGGATAGTATCATGGAAATCGATAAATTAATAATGCAATACAAGTTTAACAATGGTGGCCGAGTTCATTGCACTAGAGTTGGCGAGGTCCGAGGCAGAGTGGATAAGGAACTTGCTGGCAAATATACCACTTTGGCCACGGCCGGTTCCGTGTGTTTACTCTAGGTGGAGGATAGTATCATGGAAATCGATAAATTAATAATGCAATACAAGTTTAACAATGGTGGCCGAGTTCATTGCACTAGAGTTGGCGGGGTCCGAGGCAGAGTGGATAAGGAACTTGCTGACAAATATACCACTTTGGCCACGGCCGGTTCCGTCCATATCTCTTTATTGTGATGGCCAAGCAACAACAACTAGAGCCAAGAACCAGACGTACAACGGTAAAAGAAGGCACATTCGCTTAAGGCATAACCTGGTAAGACAATACCTTAGAGAATGTACAATCGCTCAAGATTTTGTAAGGTCTGAAAAGAACCTTATAGATTTGTTAAGCAAACCATAGACTTCTAAGGTGGTTTATGAGGCATTAGTAGGAATGGGCCTAAAGCCCGTTACAAAGTCATTAGTGATGGACACCCAACCTATGTGAAAGGAGATCTCTAAAATTATGTTGAATGGGTAAAAATGAGTCGCTAGATGACTTGGGAAAACACTATCAATTTGTGTCTCATTTCAGATGCCGAGGTAAGATATTGCTCATTACAGTTTGAGGAGGTTGAGCATAAGGCTTTTAATTAGTTAGGAATAGTGTGTGTAGTACATACTAATAACTGACCTAAGTGAGTGTGAAGTGTGGTTGCTTCTAAGAGAAATCTAGGGCTAACTCTCTAAAAGCACTCATGATTCCAAGAGGGGAACAAGGCCAAAATGTTCCAAAACAAAAAAACCACTAAAGAACTAGTGAGTTGAGTTGGTTGGTCGGTTAGCTAGTTACGACAAAGAGGAAAGGTTGAAGGAGTCTGACTCCACCCATACTCTGTAACATAGCCTGTCATACCTAAGTGTTGATTGAAGTCCAAAAGACATCACCATGAATACCTTTGTCACTGTGATCCTCAGATTATTCGATATTCTTGTAATTTTGAATCTTGTGGGGGATTGTTGGAGGGAGATTCAAATTTTCAAGAATCTCTCTCCTCCCTCTCTTATCTTTTGTCTTTTCTCTTCTCACCCTTAAGTTCATGGGAAGACTCATTGTCCCACATTGCTCGGGAAAGGAGGGAAAGTTGAGTATATTTGTAGTTTCTCTCTCTCTCTCTCTATGGTTAGGAACCCGTAGGAGGATAGCACTATAGATATTCCATGCATGTGGGGGGGGGTTGGGGGTGCTTTTCATACACGTGCGCCAAGCCGTGTCGAGGCGTAGGCATGGGTGCGTACGTGTAGTGTAAGAAACTTGCCCTATTTTTATTAGTATTATTAATGTCATTTTATTTTATACTTATTTTATATTAATTTTAATAATATTATTTATTAAACTTTTTGTTATTTTAATAATATTAATCTTTCTTATTATTCTTTTAATGTGTATTTTGATCATTTTAGTTTATTTTTTATTTAAGGGAAAATTCCTTAACAATGCCCTAAACTTTGGGAGTTGTGTCAAGTCAGTTCCCAAACTTCAAAACGTATCTTTGCAGTACCTTGAACTTTCAAATTGTATATAATAGGTCCCTACCATTAGTTGATTGTTAGTCATCACCGTCACGTGACATCAGGTCTGCACATTAAATAATTTCGTAATGGAAAAATTACACTTTATGATTTTTTTGACCATTTTACCCATTTCGTCTAAAGTTAGAAGAAGGAAAGGGGAAGAAGGGTTAAGAAACCAAACACCGATCAACTATTGAAGCTCTTGCTCCCCTGTTCATGCTCCCCCATTCAATGATCAACTTTAATCGATAATCAGTTGTCTAGTTTCAAAACCCTTCTTCCCCTTCCCTTTTTTTTAACACTCAAACAAAATGGATAAAATGAATAAAGTGCATATATTAGTGTTAGATACTCTTAAATTGGACACTTATTAGACTCGGATGGAAACCTAAACTACCAACAGTTTATTGTAGTTATGGGTAACATCTGTTGTTGTTAGATAGTTATGCCCTTATCTCCAATCATATTGTTGTACTTATTGACATTTACTATAAATGAATAAAGTGCATAATTGATTCATGTTATTTTAGTGTGTTTTTGTGTAATACTCTTAAATTGGACACTTATTAGACTCGTTTTAGTTTACAATCTTCACAACCACTGTATAGATCTAGAGAGATTTATCCTTTCAAGGCTGACATTGATGTACCGTTAAGTGGGTTGGGTTGGCTTGTCTCAGCTGACAAGGTGAGACCTGAGGTACATGCAATGTGGGTTTTCTTGAAACCATGAATCAGACCAAATTCCAATATTACCCTAGACTTTTGAGACAGATGAGCAAAACTAGAATGTTACACCTGACCCCTAGACTCAATTATGGTACCGCACTAGGTGTTGGATTGGACTGTCTTTGATATGCCAATCAGTGAGATCCTTAGTGGGGGTCAAAACTTGGGTATGTTGGAACAGTCTAAGAATTCACTTGATTGGGTGATCACAGTGATAGGATCAACCCCTTTGTTAGACAAAGTGAATGATCGGGGAATGCACTCTCTCTGATGGAAACCTAACTACCGGCAATTGATTTTAAATTGTTGAGATTTGTTTTGCAAAATTTAATTATATAGGGATAAACATATATATTGTGGTTTCACAAAATGTTTGCAAAATGTTTTAATTTCTATGATCCATGTGAGTAGAGAGCGCAACACTGTACCTTGCAGCCGAGGGAGATGTCCTCTTTTGTCGGGCAGTGTTTGATCATTAAGGGCTAAGAGGTTAAGTGTAAGACCATTGGGGGTTATACCTCATAGGCTAATCTTGTATTTGCCCACAATCCTTGGGCCTTCACAAGATGGCTGGACCCAAGGACCATTTACTATAAATGTTGGGCCTATTGAGAGCCCATATTGATGGACTTAGGGGTTCATTGTGTTCTGCAATGAATTCGGCCAGGCCTTGTAATAAAGGCTGGGTTGAACCCATGTGTCTGATGTGTAGATCAGTGCTATGGTCCCATGCCATACAAAGAGAGCCAAACTAGCCAGCATTTAAAGGGTAAAGTGAGTAGTGTGACTTAATGGTTCTAAGGCCCATTTCAAACTAAGCTTAAGTGATTTAATTGAATGGGCGAATTTGGGTTTATAATCTGATTAGGATTAGTAATTGGAAAAGATAAGTCTTATCAACTTGAGAGTTCAGATCCAAAGATCAAGAAACTCATTCCTAATTGGATTAGAAAGCTAATCCAGGGAAGGTTGGGTTGGTGGTTGCATGTTCGTCTACTCATCAAAGATTATGGGTAGGAGTAGGGAAGATGAATGGAAAAAAAGAATGGTACTAGTGGCTGATAAGGGAGTTCAGGATTGGAAGGAGGTTTTGAATGCATTTGCAGGGGAGTTAGGCATTGGTAATGAAGCAATGCTATTCCTATTTACAGAAACTAAGGCTATTCTTGATGTAGGCGACCAGGAGTTAAGTTTCAAAGCAATGGTAGTGGAGGGAGACCTTATATAGTTAGAACTAGAGCCCAAGCTATAATGAAGTTGTAGTTCAAGATGGATGCACTCGGCTGAAGCTTATTGGCCTTCCTTTCAACCTATGGTGTGACCCTGTTCTTGAACAGATTGTTCAGAGCTTTGGGGGGTGATGTTGAAGACGAACAAAAGTCATCTGGGTGCCGTGGAGGTTAACATCGTCGGAATCAAACATGAGAGATTACCTAGATTTTGAAATTTGCTCAGATGGTGTATGGTTTAAGGTATGGGTGGCTTCAGAAGTTGAACGGGCTTGGTGGGGATGTTTTTCCAAGGTTGAAGACGAGGGTGAGGTGGAAGGCTAGTGGACACGTGGAGAGAAGAAAGTGGGGTGCGAAAAGGAATTGGAGGGTGATATTAATGTGGCATTTAATATGTAGTTTGGGGTAAACCAAGTGACGAACATGCCTATTAATGTCCTTAATTCAAATTTATTTAAATTAACCTTAGTTAAGGTGGGCCATCTTCTTTTAGCTGACATGGCCAGAAGGTTAAAAGGACTTAATAATAGAAAATGCCTGGTCTGAGCCGCTTAAATGGTTGGGCAGGCCGGCTATCAAACCGGGGTACAACTTAATGACCCATGTGACAACTTAAAGACTCACGTGGGTCGGGACATGGGCCTGAAATTTACCTCGGCTGTTGACAACCCATGTTCTAAGCCCAACAGCTTGTGACACACGTGATTACTTAAAGTCTCATGTGGGTCGAGACTTGGGCCTCTGCCTAGGTGTCCCTTCAGATTGGCAAGAATCCTGTCAATAGCCTCCCAATGTTGGACTCGTGGAACATGCATGTATTGATTTACCACACTCACTGCGTAAGAGATGTCAGGTCTTGTCATACACAAATATAGCAGCCACCCCACAAGTCTCTGATATCTCCCAATGTCCTTTACTAGCTCACCTTCTGATGCATTAATTTTATGATTTTGATCAATAGAAGTATCGATTGTCTTTGTTCCAAGCTTCCTTGTTTCTTGTAAAAGATCCAGAACATACTTCATCTGAGAAATAAAAATTCTATGTTTTGATCTTGCAACTTCAATGCCTAAGAAGTACCTAAGCTCTCCAAGGTCCTTAATTTCAAAATCTTTGTGTAGATTCTTCTTCAAACTATCAATCTCGCTTAGGTTCCTGTGACAACAATATCATCCACATAAACAATTAGGACTGACACCAAGGATCTCCTCTGCTTCACAAACAAGGTATAGTCAGATTGAGTCTGAGTGTAGCCAAAAGCAACCAGGGCGTTCCTGAACCTATCAATCCATGCTCTGGGAGACTACTTTAAACCATAAAGTGACTTCTTAAGTTTGCATACCTTTCCCTTTTCAACACCACTGTAGAAACTAGCAAGAAGATCCATATACACTTCCTCTTGCAGATCTCCATTTAGAAAAGTCATCTTTGTAATTGGTGCAAAGGTCTCTAAGTAATTAATGCCATAGGTCTGTATGTACCCTTTTGCAACAAGCTTGACCTTATACCTTTCTATACTTCCATCTACCTTATATTTGACTGTGTAAATCCATCTGCAACCAACAACTTCATTGCCCTTTGGTAGATCCACAGTCTCCAAAATCAACCAGGGCCTTCCTGAACCTATCAAACCATGCTTTGGGAGACTACTGTAGAAACCAGCAAGAAGATCCATATACACTTCCTCTTGCAGATCATTTAGAAAAGTCATTTTTGTAATTGGTGCAAAGGTCTCTAAGTAATCAATGCCATAGGTCTGTGTGTACCCTTTCGCAATAAGTCTGTCCTTATACCTTTCTATACTTCCATCTGCCTTATATTTGACTGTGTAAATCCATATGCAACCAATAGTTTCCTTGCCCTCTGGTAGATTCACAGTCTCCCATGTCTGATTCTTAATTAAGGCTTCCATCTCTTCCTGCATATCTGTCTTCCACTCAGGTTTGGAGAGAGCCTCACTAACACCCTTGGGTATAGATACAGAGTCAAGAGAGGAAATGAAAGCACTATCTGTAATGGGATTAGTAGAATCAATGGGAACTGAAACAGTAGTGGAATCAAGAGGAATACCTAAATTCGTATCGGCTAAATCTGGAGTCTCCAAAGAGCCGATAGGAAGTGATGTGAGTTCTGATGCAATGGAGTCAACCTCCCTGTGACATCTCTGTCGTGAGTAATGCTGAGAAGGAGCAAGGGAGGTGGTAAGGTAGGTGACATAGGAGGATCAAACATAGGAGTGGATACGGGAATTGGAACTGGAAGAGGGATAGGCTTCTCACTCACTTCCCCAAAACACTCCCCCTGAGAAGGACTCTTCAAGAAGAAGGATGTGGACTCAAAAAGGTGACATCCATAGTAACATATCGACTCTCAGAGATTGGATCATAGCAGTAGTACCCTTTCTGATTTTATGCATATCCAAGGAATACACACTTCTTTGCCTTCGGATCAAGCTTCAAACGATGAGGACCAAGAATATGTGCAAAGCAAACACACCCAAACACCTTGAGAGGAATATGGAACATCACACCCTTAGGAAAAAGAAGACTGAATGGGGTGCTGAATCTAAGTATACAGGAGGGCACCCTGTTAATAAAAAATACTATTGTGAGTTGTAGATGTGATCATCATGCTTCTTGCAATTTCAACAATATGTTTGTTCTTCCTCTCTACAACACCATTCTGTTGTGGACTGTAGGAACAACTGCTTTGATGGACAACACCGTATTCTAAAAGATATGAAGCAAGGTGTTTTTCAAAATATTCCCTAGAATTGTCTGATCTGAACACCTTTATCCGTATCCAAAACAATGTTAACACTATTTGATGAAATTGCCTTACTAAGGACGGTACCTCATCTCGGGATCTCATTAAGTAAATACAAGAATATCAAGAAAAATCATCCACAAATAAGAAAAAATATCGATAACTTCCCATAGAAGGAACATGATAAGGTCCACACACATCAGAATGAATAACATCAAAAGGCAATGAACATCTTTTATTACTACCTTTAAAGGAATGTCTACAATGTTTTCCAAGTTGACAATCTTCACACTCTAGACTTGACAAGTTAATAGACTCAAAAAGCGTTGGAAACAAGAAACTTAAAGAAGAAAAAGACAAATGACCCAAACGATTATGCCAAAGCATAATCTGACTCACAGACCCCAACTCACTATCCCTGCTGACATGATGACCCTGATGAGGAGGAACCACATCCAAGAGTTAGATTCCATTCACTTCACGGCCACTTCCAATCATCCTCTTTGAATCCAGATCTTGCAAGATACAATGACCAGGAGAAAAAATTACTGAACAGTTCAGGTTCTTAGTCAAACTATTAACAGATAACATGTTAGTACTCAATTTGTGAACACGAAGGACAAAGGGAAAGGAAATGGAATCATTAATCTTGATAGACCCCTTCCCAGTAATGGGAATATGAGTTCCATCAGTTGTGGAGACTCTGTCTCTACTAGAACAAAGTTGGTAAGAAGAAAAGATAGTGGAACTATAGGTCATGTGCTCAGAGGCTCCGGAATCTATAATCCAAGGAGGTCTCTCCTTACTTGAAGTAGAAACATAATTTGTAATGGCATGTGAACTACTCGTGTGAGCAAAAGAAGTAGAGTGTGCTCCACTCGAACCACCTGTACCTGGCTGTCCACGTGTTACTGAATTATAACTGACTGTGTCTCGCTGATTCAGGAACTGCTCATATTTCTCAAGTTCGGCCCTCACTGCAGCAGCTGCAACAGAATCCAGAGTACTTGTGGTAGGAGGGGGCGGTATGTCACCAGTGACTGCTATGCGAGCATTTCCCTTCTTGTTCTTGAGTCTATTCAATATAAGATGAGGATGAGGCTTCCAACAAGTATCTCTTGTATGCTTAGGCTTCTTACAGTAGTCACAAATCAAATCCTTTTTGTCTTCCTTTGTGATTTCACTACCACCCGATCTCCACCTTGTTTAGGTTTCACAGTACGAACCATGGCTGATTGATCAAAACTAGAATTTTTCATCATCACATTTCTCCTGCTCTCTTCCCCTAACATAAAGGCATATGCCTAGGAGAGAGTAACATTGTCCCTAGAAAGAATATACTGTCTAGCAATATCATACTCGGGATTAAGGCCAACAAGAAGTTCAAAAACCCTATACTTCTTTAGGAGCTTTTGGTAGGAAGCTACATCCTTAGTGGTTTCCCAAACAATTGTCTCCAGATGGTCAATCTCCTACCACAGGGTTTTAATGACTGAAAAGTAAACAACAATAAGTCTATCTCCCTGCATTGTTGCAATAATATGATTTCTCAACTAATAAGTCCTAGCAACATTCTCCCTCCGTTAATAAGTTTTTGTAACCCCATCCCATATTTTCTAGTTGTATTTTCCCACAAAAATGTTTTACTTATACGGGGCAACATCGAATTACATAGCCAAGTCATCACCATATTGTTTTCTTGTACCCACCGGGAGCTATTAGTTTCGGATTTCACTTCTTCACTAGTGATATACCCTAACTTCCCACGAGCACCAATGGCCATCTTTGTAGATAATGACCATTCTAAGTAATTTGAACCATTCAACTTAATTGTAGTAATGATTCCAGCCCCAAAAAGGTCTCCGAAACCTCCTCCCACTGGTTCCATTTCATTCTTGGGTTTGTTTTCAACTCTATTACCCTCCATAATTCTCAAAAAGGGGGTAGAAGGTTACTATAATATGCAAGAATATCAAATAAATCACTTTTGGTACCAACGACACCCTTTTGGTGCCCTTGGTGATCCTCCCACAAAAGCTTCATTTTTCGTGGGACAGGAGAAGAGAGAGAAGAGGCATCCGCTTTCTCCAAACACCTCCAAAACAAGCAGGACCTAAACCACCCCCTTTAGAAAACTCCAAGGAACCCTAAAAAATTAGGGTGCCACTTTCTAGGTCAAAATTGAAGAGTCCAACAGAAATAAGACTCTTCCCCTTTCTCTAGTTTTTCCTGATTTTGATAGAAAACCCTAGACCAGCTACAGGGCAAAACAGATCCACCAAAAAATCCAAGAACTAGGCTTACCTGAGATCTTCGATCAGCCTCTTAAATTACCATGTAGTCAGCCGATCTAGGGCTGCATGATAGAACAGTTTTAGGAACCTTTAGCCTGCTCTGATACCAAGTAGAAATCACTAGTTGTAGTTTTAGATAAATTCCTTGTGAAGAGAAAGAAGAAGAAGGTGAAGAGTTTCAGTAGTAGAGGAGAAAAGAGGAGGAGTGGGATGTCAAATAGAACTGAATTTTTTTTGTTCTGGCCGCCAACCCCTCTTTGTATATATACTCAAAAGAATAAGAGATTACAAGAATGCCCTTAGTAGGGCGGCTACTAATGTAAATAAAAAATTACAACTTAAAAAACATAAACTAATGGGCCTAAAGCCCAACAACTTCCTGACTTAACAACTTAAAAATAAGAAATAATTGGGTCCAATAACTAGAAATCAGCCCAACTCAACAACTATGAAGAATAGGGGTGATAGTCAAGACTCTGGATTGTTTGCAAGAGGGAGGTCTAAGGATAAGGGTTCAAATAGTAAACCGAAGTCTAGATCAAAATCTAGACATAAGAACTTGACCTGTAACTATTGTCACAAGAAATGGCACATTAAGTTAGAATGTTATAAGTTGAAAAATAAAACCAGAATGAAGAAAAGAAAAAGAATAACTCTGCAGAGGCTAGTGTGACTGAGGATGAGAATGTGGATGTTCTCTTAGTGATAGATGATAGAACCAGATCCAAGGATGAATGGATTTTGGATTCGGATTGTTCCTACCATACGTGTCCCAACAGGGACTGGATTTCCACCTATGAATTTATTATGGTAGAGTTGTATTGATGGGTAATAATGCTTCTTGTAAAACTATGAGAAAAGGAACAACTCGAATTAGAATGCATGATGGTGTTGTGAGAACATTAACAAATGTATGGCATGTATCGAACCTAAAGAAAAATCTCATCTCTCTTAGCACTCTAAATGCTGAAGGGTGTAAATATTCAGCTGAAGGTGGAGTTCTGAAAATCAGTAAGGGTGCTCTTGTTGTGATGAAAGGCATGAGGATTGGAAGTCTGTATGTGCTACAGGGTACTACTATCATAGGATCAGTTGCAATTTCTACATCATCTCTATCTGAGTCTAACACCACCAAGTTATGGCACATGAGGCTAGGACATATGAGTGAAAGGGGACTTACTATGCTAAGTAGGAGAGGTCTTCTTTGTGGCCAAAGTACAAGAAATCTTGACTTCTGTGAACATTGTGTTTTCAGGAAATAGAAAATAATCAATTTTAGTACAATCGTTCACGGGACAAAGGGCACTTTGGATTATGCTCACTCAGATCTATGGGGACCTTTACAAGTTCCATCTCATTGTCTTTTCTCCCCCTTCCACACTTTCAAGTTCAAATGAGTTGCCATCCCACCCAATGTAGATTGTTCCAAATCAGACAGTTGTTCCACCATGCAGTGGCAGGAAGGAGACAGAGAATTTGGGAATTGACAATATAGCCAGAACTTTGGGAATTGTGAAAATAGACAAAGAAGATGAAAAGGAGAGAATCTTTAATAAAGAGGCGACTAAATTTGGAGAGGCCCAGGAGAAGAACAAAAAAAAAGGTCCTAAAAAAGAACTAAAAAGGCTTCAGTGGGGTATAATGGATCGCATCTCAATGGGTTTGATGAAGGAGAGGACTTTAACAACTTAATTAATGTGTATGGTACAGGACCAGTGAAGAGATTATATGAAACATTCACATCCGTCAATGATTGGAGTGCATCAAGAACTTCCAAACTTCCTGAAAGATTGTTGTGAGATATATCCACACTTACAATCTTATTGAACTTCCCAATCTCTGATGGAATTTCCCCAGTCAGTGTTGTGGCTATGGTTATTCACGCATGCAGAGGAAATTAATAAACCAAAAAGAAAATGAAAAAAGAAATTCCTTGAAAGTTGGCCATCTCACTATAAAGGAAAAAACTTTTTAAAAAGATTCCACTACTGCCCCTTTTTTCTTGGTATACCTATCAAAAAAAAAAAAAAAAACAGACAAAAGGATTTTGCTTGGTAATCTCTGCTTGGCTATGCAATACAAAGGCTTGAAAGTGTGAAAAACTAAACAAGCTTTTTAAAACTGAGAACAACTTATCATCTTAGTGAAGGCTTTCCGGATCTACTACCCACCAAACACTCATCCCCCCATTTTATAAAACCACCGCATGTTCTCTCACATGTACACCCCTTTTCCATGTGCAAGTTTACCAAAGCTCTTACGTGCAAATACTTAGGCCCCATTCGTTATTTGGGAAGTTATTTATTCGTGTATATGTATTTATCAGTGTTTTTTTGTTACTTTTCAAGTAAATAAGTCAATTATCATTTTAGCCAGAAAAAGTCATTATTAAAAGGGGCAATTTTGTCCCATTTAAGTTTTGACAACTTCCCCTCTAGATTGGAAGGTTAATTACCCACCTAGGAGATAGGTATCACGGGTATATTGGTTAATAGGAACCAAAATCCTATTGACAACTTTCTCCCACTCAAATTTCAAAAAAGCGGGGCTCTTTAAGCACCACCAAACCTCAATGAACCCCCAAATTTTTTCCTCCTTTACCCATTCAAACAAGATGCCTACCTGAACATTAACCTTTCCCCATGGTGTTCCTCTTCCTAGCATCATTTCACCGGTTGGTGCTCCTCTTGCTAGAACCCAATTCGAAGTTCATTCCACTCTAGTTTTAAGCTTCTCAATAACAATTAAGCAATCTCATATAGTACAATTAAGAATCGTGCTTTCCTTACTTCTCTTGACTCAGTGTCTATACCCAAGGGTGTTAGTGAGGCTCTCTCCAAACTTGAGTGAAAGATATCTATGTAGGAAGAGATGGAAGCCTTAATTAAGAATCAGACATGAGAAATTGTAGATCTACCAAAGGGAAAGGAGACTGTTTGATGTAGATGGGTTTACACAGTCAAATATAAGGCAGATGGAAGTATAGAAAGGTATAAGGCTAGACTAGTTGCAAAAGGGTACATACAGACCTATGTCATTGATTACTTAGAGACCTTTGCACCAGTTGCAAAGATGATTTCTGTTAGGATACTTCTCTCTCTTGTTGCTACATACTCTTGGCCCCTATTTCAACTTGATGTAAAGAATGCTTTCCTAAATGGAGATTTGCAAGAAGAAGTGTATATGAATTCCCCTACTGGTTTCTACAGTGATGCTGAAAAGGGAAAGGTATGCAAACTTAAGAAGTCACTTTATGGTTTGAAGTAGTCTCCTAGAGCATGGTTTGATAAGTTCAGGAAGGCCTTGATTGCTTTTAGCTACACTCAAATTCAATTAAATCATACCTTGTTTGTGAAGCAGAGGGAATCCCCGGTGTCAGTCTTAATTGTTTATGTGGATGATATTTCCTATGCAATGTGTGGTGAGTCAATACATGCATGCCCCGCGAGTCCAGCATTGGGAGTCTATTAACAGAATTCTTGCTTATCTGAAGGGACACCTAGGCAAAGGCATATTATTTGCTGACTATGGATAGTTGAAGCTAGAGGCTTATACAAATGCTGATTGAGTAGGATGTCTTGATGACAGGAGATATACTTTAGGAGTCTACACCGTTATTGGGGGTAATCTTGTCTCATGTTAAAGTAAGAAATAGACAGTGGTGGACTTGCTCATTGTTAGCAGGGATTGGTGTAGAGGCAAAAGAACTTATGATGTTGTACTATGATAATCAGGTAGCAAATAACATTGCCCATAACTCAATTTAGCATAACAGGACAAAGTGCATTAAAGTGGATAGATATTTCGTAAGAGAAAGGGTGACTTTAGGGGAACTTTGTCTTTCATACATTACTTTTGATTTGCAACTTGCTGATGCTCTTACAAAAGGTGTTACAAGAAACAAACTGGAACATGATCTACGCAAGTTGGGAATGTGTAACATTTACTCCCAACTTGAGGGGGAGTGTTGAGTTGGGCCGATTTCTAGTTATTGGGCCTAGTTATTTATCTTTTATTTTTAAATTGTTAAGAAGTTATTGGGCTTTAAGCCCATTAGTTTATGTTTTTAAGTTGTGACTATTCAGCTACTTAATTAGCCACCCTACTAAGGGCATTCTTGTAATCTCTCATTATTTTAATTCAAGTATATAAGACAAAGAGGAGTTGGCGGCCAGAACTAATTCAATTTTGGGTGACATCCCACTCATCTTTTCTTCTCCTCTCTTCTTCACTACTGCTGAAACCTTTCATCTTCTTCTTCTCTTCTTCACAAGGAATTCATCTAAAACTGCTATCAACAATTTCTACTAATATATAATTACGAAACAATTTTCTTGACTAACAAATAGATAATGGAGTCTAATAGTGATATCTTACAAATGCATGCTTCATACCACCAAAGAACCATTTTCTTGAGCATTGTTAGTAATGTTACGTATGACCGATGGACTTGAGAATTCCTAACAGAAGAAAAAACCTCTATAAATGAGAAGGATGTGGTAGCTGATCTTATGTGGCACAGGTCACCGGGAGCCAGTTTGAGGTTGGTTTCTGCTGAGAGAAATTCAACAGATAGACGAGTTAAGGAAGGTGGGTCTGGGGCTGTTTCACACCAATTTTCTATTGCAAATTGTAGCGATGGCCTGGGTTTCCGAGAGAGGATTCAAATCCGAAAGCTTGCTGCAAAAATACAACAGGTGGACGGGTTGAAGAAGGTAGGCTCGGGGCTCGTTTCATGCCAGTCTTTCTATTGCAAATTGCAGCAATGGTATGGGTCATGGATTTTTGGGCTGGTTTTCAGCTCTTAGATGGGTCGAGGATGATGGTTTCAGGGGTGGTTTTCTGCTGCAAAAAGATAGTAGATGGAAGGGTTCAAAGGGTGAGGTTTTGGGCTGAGTTTGAGTAGGTGTTTTGCTGCAAATTGCAGCAATGGTATGGGTCAAGGTTGATAGTTTCGGGGTTGATTGCAGCAGCAGAACAGGTTACCGGGAGTGGGTTTGAGGATGGCTTCTGCTAAGAAAAATTCAGTAGATAGGAGGGTCAATGGAGGTGGGTTCGGGGCTGGTTTTGCACCAGTTTTCTGCTACAAATTGCAGCAGTGGCACGGGTTACCGGGAGCCAGTTTGAGGTTGGTTTCTACTGAGAGAAATTCAGCAGATAGACGGGTTAAGGAAGGTGGGTCTGGGTCTGTTTCACACTGATTTTCTGTTGCAAATTGCAGCGATGGCGCAGGTTTCTAAAAGCAGATTCAAATCTGAAAACTTGCTGCAAAAATACAACAGGTGTAACGGGTTGAAGAAGATGGGCTTGGGGCTGGTTTCGTGCCAGTCTTTCTATTGCAAATTGCAGCAATAGTATGGGTCACTGCTTTTGGGGCTGGTTTTCATCTCTTAGATGGGTCGAGGATGATGGTTTCAAGGGTGGTTTTCTGCTGCAAAAATACAGTAGATGGAAGGGTTCAAAGGGTGAGGTTTTGGACTGAGTTTGAGTAGGTTTTTTGCTGCAAATTGCAGCAATTGTATGTCAAGGTTGATAGTTTCGGGGTTTATTTCGTACCAGTTTTCGGTGGTGGGTTGCAGTGCTTACAGGGAGTGGGTTCAGGGGTAAGGTCGCCTGCAAAGAAAAAAGCACCCCTAATGTCCAAGAGTACCTCCCTCTCATCATCCATCCATTCCAAGACCACCATTCAACAAATTCATTACAAGATCCAATGCACAATTTAAACTCTAAAGTTCGAAAATCACAAGTTCCATGCTCCAGATCAAACCTCGGATGTCACAAGTTCAAAAAATGCCCCAAGCAAAGCATAGCAAACATTTAGTCATAGAATTTTTTACTTAATTATATTTCAAAATATTCTTATTAATTGTAAGTAAACACAATGATTGAACATATTATCTACATAGCATATCTCCTAAATGGACACAAAGCAATTGGTTGATATCCCTCAAATACACTAAGACAATCTAGAAAAGCCACCCTAGTTAAATCAACAAGACAACTGAAAAGGAAGGATGGCTGAATACAAAAACGATTCAAGAGTGCACAACTAGAATAGGAAAATATTGTTCAATACAAGCAAACGATTTCTTTTCCAAAATTTTTATGATGGATGAAATTATTGACATAGAAAGGAGAAAATTTGACATATTATGCCAATAAATTCATCTATTGAAACATTTATTTATTATCTGACTTGTTATCACTATTGCTCAGCCTATGCAAATAGAACTAAGCCATGCTTTACTAATCTTTACTTGGGCTATGGAATTAATAGTTGGTCCCTAGATAAGGTTAGCATAGGTTGTGTGGCACAAATTTTTTATATTAGGTCTCATTCAACCTAGAAAAGTAGAATCAACAACCTGAGGCCTTAAAGGAAGCTAGCTAAAAGAAAGAACAATTAACAAACTATAAGAAATTTATAGCCAATAATAATAATCCTATGAAATATATATTATAATATAAGAAAGCAAAAGTTTAAACTGAACCAAGGACAGCCAAGCATGGCCCTTGAGGTTTGCATAGGAAAATGGACTTGGATTGACACTTGCACATGATTTGCAAGTGTAGAGAAGATGGGCCGAATGGTCCATAGGCTGTTTATCCTTTTTTATTTTTTATGTTCTTTGTTGTAATGGGCCTTAATCTAGGATTTATTCTTTCCTACACCCCTAATTCCATTTCATTAAGTTAAACTTTAATAATTTACAGAGAGGCCCCTAGTTGGGTAAAAAATTAAAAAACATAACACAAGAAAGAATAAAGCCTAGATTAAGGCCCATTACAGAAAAGAACATAAAAAATAAAAAATGATAAACGGCCAGCCTATGTGCCATTCGGCCCATCTTCTCTACAGCAAGCATGAGAATTTAATTGAGGTCAGGTCATGAGCTTGGCTAAAGAATAAGCTAAGCTAGCTTGGGTTATTTATGACTCTGATTGTTTTGTTAGTGCTCCAGGAGATTTATTTTGCAAGCCTTTCTTTGGAAAGGGATGGGGATTGTTTTGGCAAGGTAGGGGATGGGGATTGATCTATCTATCTATCTATCTATCTATCCATCTATATATATATATATATATATATATATATATATATATTGTATGTATGTATGTATGTATGTATGTATGTATATGTATATGTACATATTGTTAAAGTCGACTAAAGAGGGGTATTTTGGTCTTTTCCCTTAAGTAAAGTGTTACTGTATGTCTCCTCATATGCAGAGGCATTTTAGTCCTTGTAAATTTATTTTTTGTAATGTTTAAGCTTGATTGACTGGGTTAGACGATCAGTCTTCTCAGTTCGACACTATTCATCTTCTTCTCCCTCTTCTTCTTCTCTTCTTTCTTCCTCTTTTCACTATTTGTCTGAACAACACAAACATGGTATCAAAGCCACATTGACAGTAGTCGATTACAGATTTCTCAACTAATATTTCTCAGTTCTTCTTCTTCTTCCTTTCATTTTTCTGGTGCGAGAAATCTGGGGTAGAAGACTGCGCACAACCCAGATTCTTGCGGCAACCTCTAGCTGTTGTCACCATGGGTGTGACAGTTGTGGTGGTCAAGTAGGTGCAGTTGTGGTGGTCTGAACCCTCTAATGAGCAGTTTCAAGAGGGATTCTTTGTGGTTTAAATCTGCATGTTAGCAGTATAGTGGTGGTTGAAGTGGTTGAATGTATGCTAAGGCTAGTACTTGGTGATTACAAGTGTGCTTGTGTGGTAGCTAACAAACTATAGTGCAGTGGTTGGAAGTGTTTTTTTGTGTGTGATGGGCAGAACCAACTTTGTAGACTGAAATGGCTACGATGGGATACGCGAGTGGTGACCAGAAATCGAGTGTCATGATTTCCTCTGATTTTTTAAATGGGAGAGGTCCTTCCATTGTCCTTGGTCCTTCATAGGATGGCTGGACTCAAGGAGCATTTAGTGTAAATGTTGGGCCCATTAAGAGCCCATATTGATGGACTTAGGGGTTCACTGTGATTATCAGTGAATCGGCCAGGCTTTTTCATAGAAGCTGGACCAAACCCATATGGGCTTATATGAGGTCATTTTCTTAATGGGCCTAAAGCCCATGATTAATTGGATTAATCAAGATGTCACATGACAGCTTAAACCGTCATGTGGCATGGGTGAATATGGGTATGGTATGGGTGTGGATCAGCAATTAGGATAAGAGGATAACTCTTATCCACTTAAAGAGTCCAGATCCAAATAAAGATTTGGATTAAAGACTCCTCCCAATTAGATTAGGAGTGCTGATCTTTAAGGCTTATAAAACGAGGAGGCGAACTGCTCAAATCACTCAATTGTTCTTAGTTCTCTCTCCTTCTGCTCTTGCCGCCCAACCCAAGTTTGTTCTCCACCTATTGACTGATCTTGATCAGTCTTTGCTTTTGATTTTTGCAAGAAAAATCAGATTCAACTTGTGCTCACTTCCCTTGAGTAGAAGATCAAGACTGTAATCAGTCTTGAATCCTAAAAGGTTTTAGGTTTGCAAAACAGAAGAGAAAGTGAGAGAAAGGAGAGAGAATAGAAGAGAAACAAGAGAACACAAGTTGTTGAAAGGAGGGACAGATTCTTACTGATCTGCCACCGCCACTCTCTTAATATTTATAGGTTATGTTTAATACATAATGGAAAGGACACATCTGCCCTTGGTACTTGCATAATAAATAAAGTAAATAAAAACTGAAATAAATAACAACTGAATTAACAAACTGACTCAAACTGTCACTACTATAACTGAAACAAATAACTACACTGTTGTCCTACGAACACAGTGGGGACCACTGCAGTGGAGCCCACATCAGTGTTCTCTACACTCCCCCTCAAGTTGGGAGTAGATATCTTTCATGCCCAACTTGGATAGGTCTGTCTCTAACTTCTTCCTTGGTACAGCCTTGGTGAGGATATCCGCGAGCTGCATATTAGATGTGATGTACGGAAGACACACTTCTTGTGATGTGACCCTTTCTCGCACAAAATGTCGATCAACTTCGATATGTTTAGTTTTATCATGCTGCACTGGGTTGTGGGCTATATTAATAGCTGCTTGATTATCACAATACAACATTAAGGCTTATAAAACGAGGAGGCGAACTGCTCAAATCACTCAACTGTTCTTAGTTCTCTCTCCTTCTGCTCTTGCCGCCCAACCCAAGTTTGTTCTCCACCTATTGACTGATCTTGATCAGTCTTTGCTTTTGATTTTTGCAAGAAAAATCAGATTCAACTTGTGCTCACTTCCCTTGAGTAGAAGATCAAGACTGTAATCAGTCTTGAATCCTAAAAGGTTTTAGGTTTGCAAAACAGAAGAGAAAGTGAGAGAAAGGAGAGAGAATAGAAGAGAAACAAGAGAACACAAGTTGTTGAAATGAGGGACAGATTCTTACTGATCTGCCACCACCACTCTCTTAATATTTATAGATTATGTTTAATACATAATGGAAAGGACACATCTGCCCTTGGTACTTGCATAATAAATAAAGTAAATAAAAACTGAAATAAATAACAATTGAATTAACAAACTGACTCAAACTGTCACTACTATAACTGAAACAAATAACTACACTGTTGTCCTACGAACACAGTGGGGACCACTACAGTGGGGCCCACATCAGTGTTCTCTACACTCCCCCTCAAGTTGGGAGTAGATATCTATCATGCCCAACTTGGATAGGTCTGTCTCTAACTTCTTCCTTGGTACAGCCTTGGTGAGGATATCCGCGAGCTGCATATTAGATGTGATGTACGGAAGACACACTTCTTGTGATGTGACCCTTTCTCGCACAAAATGTTGATCAATTTCAATATGTTTAGTTCTGTCATGCTGCATTGGGTTGTGGGCTATATTAATAGCTGCATGATTATCACAATACAGCATTAAGGGCTTTTCATAGTCAATACCCAACTCTTCAAGTAGTGACCTCAGCCATAAGATTTCAGCCACTCCATTAGCCATTGACCTGTATTCCGCTTCAGCAATGGAGTGGGAAACAACACTCTGCTTCTTACTCCTCCAAGAGACAAGGTTACCTCCCAACAGGGCACAATATCCAACCAAAGGTAGACCTTCTATCATCAACACTTCCAGCCAAATCGGCATCTGTATAGACTTCCACCCTCATGTGATTATTGTTCTTGAGCAATATACCTCTACCCGGGCATCTCTTCAAGTATGCTAATATTCTCTCTGCCGCAAGAAGATGAGAAGTTCTAGGGGGGTGCATGTACTGGCTAATAACACTAACTGCATAGTTGATATCCGGCTGAGTGAGGCAGAGATATAGGAGCTTTCCAACCAACCGTTGGAACATAACTTTGTCTTCAAGATGCTCCCCACCCTCTGCACTAATCTTGTGATTTTGTTCAATGGGTGTATCGGCCGGCTTAACACCCAACTTTCCAGTTTCCGCCAACAGATCTAGAACATATTTTCTTTGAGAGATAAAAATCTCCTGCTTGGATCTAGCAACCTCAATACCCAAAAAGTACCATAGTGCACCAAGATCTTTCACCTCAAACTCTTGATGAAGGAGCTGTTTGAGGGACTCAATCTCATGACTGTCATTTCCTATCACCACAATATCATCAACATATATTGCTAGTAGTGTCAGAGAGGACTCCACCCTCTTGATGAATAGTGTATGATCTGACTGGGCCTATACATAACCAAACCTTCCAAGGGCTAATCTGAACCTATCAAACCAGGCTCTAGGTGACTGCTTCAAACCATACAATGCCTTGTTCAGTCGGCAAACCTTCTTACTTGTCTCTGTATCATAGAATCCAGGAGGCAACTGCATGTAAACCTCATCTTGTAAGTCTCCATTCAGAAAGGCATTTTTAACATCCATCTAAAACAGGGGCCAAGAATGATTTGCTGCAAGGGATAATAAAACTCGAATGGTGGTCATCTTGGCTACTAGGGCAAAGGTCTCCAAGTAGTCTATACCATAAGTCTGAGTGAACCCCTTTGCAACCAGCCGGGCTTTGTACCTTTCAATAGAGCCATCAGCATTATGCTTCATAATGAACACCCATCTGCATCCCACCAGTTTCTTTCCTTTTCATGGGTCAACTAGTGCCCAAGTATTATTTTTCAATAGGGCATCCATTTCGACTTGCATTGCATCTTTCCATTCTGGAACTGATAAGGCTTCTTGCATTGTTCTTGGAATAGGGACATCAACAATGGAAGTGAGATAGGACTGGTGAGATGGTGATAGACGATCATAGGATAAGAATTGTGAGATGCTGTGAGCTGTAGAAGTGGTGCAATGTCGTTTCCCTTTGCGAATGGCAATAGGGAGATCAAGGTCATCCACAGGAGGGGAAGTGGCAACAGTGAGAGGTATCTCAGTAGGCTCTGGATCTGGAGGCGCAGAAGGAACTGGACCTGGTCGGGACTACCGAAGACTAGGATCAACCTGCCTGCATCGCCTGTGATAGACTCTCAACTCCGGCTCCCTCTGACCACCCTCACCACTACAACCTTCATTACCCAGTGGAATAGGTAAAGGAACAGCCCCACTTCTACCAGCCCCACTTCCACTCTCACTGCTCTCCCCCTGTGGAAAGAAACTCAAAACAGCCCCACTCTCATTGCTCTCCCCCTGAGGAAAAACCCTAGGATAATAGGGTGTCTCCTCAAAGAAGGTGACATCCTTGGAGACAAACCGTTTCCCTAAAACCGGATCATAGCAGCAATAACCATTTTGAATTTGTGCATAACCAAGGAAAATGCATTTGGAGGCCTTAGGTTCAAACTTGGAATGATGAGGCCCGAGAAGCTGAACGAAACAGGTACAACCAAAATTTTTAAGGGGAACAATG
The DNA here is from genome assembly GCF_056320005.1 of Nelumbo lutea. Lineage (NCBI taxonomy): Eukaryota > Viridiplantae > Streptophyta > Magnoliopsida > Proteales > Nelumbonaceae > Nelumbo > Nelumbo lutea. Next base: position 31,633,862 of record NC_142691.1, read on the forward strand.
AACAACTCCTCGTCTGGGTATAGAAGGGAAAAGGGGGTTCTCATATCAAGGATCCGGGAAGGAACTCGATTAATGAGATAAACTGTCGTGAGGATAGCATCACCCCAGAAGTGAATACGTACATTGGAGGTAAACATAATGCTTCTAGCCACCTCCAAGATATGCCTATTCTTCCTTTCGGCAACACCATTCTGCTATGGTGTATAAGGGAAAGTGCTTTGATGAATAACTCCATGGCTAAGAAGGTAGGAGGTAAATGGCTGAGCAAAGTATTCCTTTGCATTATCAGATCTAAGGACTTTGATTTTGGTCCCAAACTGAGTGAGAACCTTCTTATGGAAGTTTTGGGTCAGAGCAGGAACCTCATTCCGAGAATGCATAAGATAGACCCAAGAAAACCGGGTATGGTCATTAACAAACAGTAGAAAATATCTGTACCCACCCATAGAAGAGATATGATATGGCCCCCAAACATCAGTATGCATACTATCAAAAGAGGAATTACTCCTTTTATTACTTAAAGAATAAGAGGTTCTACAATGTTTGGCAAACTCACAACTCTCATACCTCAACTTTGATAACTCAATAGACTCAAATAAAGTAGGAAACAGACTCTTCAAAGACTTAAAAGACAAATGACCTAATCGGTTATGCCAAAGCATAATCGAACTCACAGACTGGGAAACAAAAGACTTCTTATCCACTGACTCCTCCCGACGAGAACTCTCTCCAAGCAGATAGATCCCGTTCGTCTCACGACCAGTCCCAATCACCTTCCTCGTCTCCAAATCCTGAAAAACACATCGGTCAGGGAAAAAGGTTATTGAATAGTTCATGTGTTTGGTAATACTACTAACTGAAAGCAGGTTAGTATCAAGCTTAGGAACATGCAAGACAAAAAATAAAGAGATAGTATCCGATAGCTTGATGTCCACCTTGCCCGAAATGGGAACAAGAGAGCCATCAGCAATGGATACTCTATCTTGGCCAGAGGATAAGTGATAAGAAGTGAACAAAGATGGCAAGCTAGTCATATGGTCAGATGCATCTGAATCTATTACCCAGCAGTGATCAGTATTACCTGGAGCTGAAGCATGGTAAGCTGAGGCTCGAGTACCTGAATGTGCAAATGCAGATGTGGCAGGAGCTGATGGTGACTGAGATGGCTGAGCGGAACTCCCAACTTCCTTTTCCAATTGTATGAGGGCAGCCCGAACAGCAGCTAAAGTCTCAACAGATGTGCCTGATGAGGATGTTGAATTAGTGTTCATTGCCATATGCACATTATTACCCTTCTTATTTCTTAGTTTTGTTGGGACCAAGTGAGGATGTAGCTTCCAACAAGTATCTTTTGTCTGCTTGGGTTTCTTGCAATGTTCACATACCAGATCCCGTTTCTCTTCCTTCTTCCAGTCCCTTTCTGAGTCACCCCCTAGCTTGGGTTTAATAGCTGTCAAGGCTAGGAAAGAGGGCTGAGGCTGCATCATGACTTTCCTCCTGGTCTCTTCACTATGCATCAGAGAGTATGCTTGAGAAAGGGTCACACTATCTCTTGTCAATATCTGTTGTCGCACATTGTCATATTCTAAATTCAAACCAGCCAGAAACTCAAATACCCTATTCGTCTCGACTTGCCTTCTGTGAGTCTGTGCATCTTTGGGACTCTCACACTCAAGGGTCTCTAGATGGTCAATCTCATGCCACAAGGATTTCAAGGTAGAGAAGTAGACAGAAACTGGCTTCTCTCCTTGTTTAAGGTTGTTCACCTCACACTTCATTTCACAGGCTCTGGCAACATTAAGGGGTTGGGAATAGATTTCTTTCACAACATCCCATATCTCTTTGGCTGTCTTTGCCCACAAGTAATTTTGGCTGATATGTGGCTGCATAGAATTACACAACCATGCCATAACTAAATAGTTCTCTTGAACCCACTTGGTGTATGTTGGGTCCTCCTTGGACGATTCTTTCACATCTCCCAAGAGGTAATCCAGTTTTCCCCTTCCTCCAATAGCCATCATGGCTGATTGCGCCCACTCCAAATAATTTGACCCATCAAATCTCATAGTTGTAATCTGAAACCCGGTTTCAGATACACTACCATAATTGTGGTTTCCAAGACTACTTTCTCCCTGACCCTTAAACTCCATCTTTGATCAAGATTCAGTGGCTACAAACTATTAGAGCAATTATACCAGAAAACAGAGTCAAACAAGTAAGTCTGAAATCTTATCCGAAACCAACCCAAATCTGATATGATCTAATCCGATCTAAAACCAACCCAAATCTGATCTGAAATCAATTGCCTATCACAGTATATGCAAGAAATCAACTCAAGTCTGATCTGAAATCAATCGGCATGCACAGTACCAGGCAGCCTATCAATCTGAGATGCTATTTTTTGAAATCACTACTGTGGGGCCCATTGCTGTGAGAGCAAAAATAGGATTTCAACTGTAGGTCTGAAGTAAGTGCTCAGCTGCACTCTCCAAGCAGTCTGCACAAGTGGGACTTGTCGTAGGGCAATATGAAACCCTAAAAACTAATCACCTTTGAAGAGGTGGTTCGGCCCAACAATCAAACCCTAGAAACAAACTTAAACACAGTTCGGCAAGCCAAACCCTAGAACAAACTTGAACACAGTTCGGCCCCTCTTTCTAGATAGGTCCAACCTATCTCGATTGGTTGCAGTCTCTGAAACTCAGTGAAAAAAAACTTACTTATGTACTTCGGTTTACTGTCTTCTAGGGTTACCTGAACCCTAACCTTTGCTGCCTCTTCCTGATTACCAACTCTCTTCAAGCCGCGGCAAGTCTTCAATTGCTGTGAACCTCTCCTGATAATCTCCAAGATTCAGCCACCGAAAAACTTCTTCAAAGATTCCAGCCCTAGCTAGTCAGTTCGGCCCCTCTTTCTAGATAGGTCCAACCTATCTCGACTGATTGCAGTCTCTGAAACTCAGTGAAAAAAAACTTATGTACTTCGGTTTACTGTCTTCTAGGGTTACCTAAACCCTAACCTTCGCTGCCTCTTCCTGATTACCAACTCTCTTCAAGCCGCGACAAGTCTTCAATTGCTGCGAACCTCTCCTGGTAATCTCCAAGATTCAGCCACCGAAAAACTTCTTCAAAGCTTCTAGCCCTAGGTAGTCCTCATGTGGTCGGCTGGACTAGACACACATGAGAAGCCCTAGATAGGCTCTGATACCAAGTAGTAGATCAAGACTGTAATCAGTCTTGAATCCTAAAAGGTTTTAGGTTTGCAAAACAGAAGAGAAAGTGAAAGAAATGAGAGAGAATAGAAGAGAAACAAGAGAACACAAGTTGTTAAAAGGAGGGACAGATTCTTACTGATCTGCCGCCGCCACTCTCTTAATATTTATAGGTTATGTTTAGTACATAATGGAAAGGACACATCTGCCCTTGGTACTTACATAATAAATAAAGTAAATAAAAACTGAAATAAATAACAACTGAATTAACAAACTGACTCAAACTGACACTACTATAACTGAAACAAATAACTACACTGCTGTCCTACGAACACATCAGTGTTCTCTACACCTTGCTCGACCCAAGCTGTTGAGTTACAGTTCTTGCTAAAGGACTGTGTTGTTTAACCGGCTTCAATTCATGCTACGCCATCTTCAATGGAAGCTGGTTTTGGTACCCTCTTTGGGCGTGAACTACCACTTCGGGAACTACACGTGTGGATTCTATATAAGGTATTCTTCTCCCTTTCTTTTGGTTTTAGATTTGGTTTGGTTTCAGTGCAAGAGTGATCTTTGAAAAATACGATTTTTCTAAAATTGGGAATACGATTCCCAAAAGGGAAAAAAGAAATTTTTGAAAATTTTGCCTACCATTTAGCATGGTTCGGCCATCCATATGATGGATTTCCCCTTCCTTCACTAGTGAGGGCTTTAGCACAAAGCATAAAGATGTACAGAGATAGGGGGTCCCATTTCCTGATTCCCCTCTAACCTCATTGGAAGGAGAAACATTAATAAGAATCTGAAAGAAAGCAGATTTTATGCATTCCAGAACAAAGTACTATGCTGGAATTTATTAGTTACATGCATAACCGTCAACATGTAAGCAAGGACAAAGAAGCTTATCAGCTTACTATACGTGTTAACATAGTTTGGAAAGAGTTGGACTACTACCAAAACACTAAATATTTGGTCTCCCTACAAAGGGTGTTTTTCATACTAGGCCTTAACCCATGTATGATCCCATTTGGGTATAGATTTGAGGCAGCAAGGGTCTCCCATTTGTCCAAGAGGTGCATGCATTGATTTAATTTGTGGAGAGCAGGAGATCTGCTATGAATCCTTCTGAGGGCAACACCATGGCTCCAGATCAACAAAAAAGGAGAAATCAAGAAAAGGTAATGATAAAGTTGTAGAGTATTAGCTATCAAAAATCTAGACACACCTGTGAGACATGTTGGAAATTGTAGGGGAAACTAAAGTGGGCACAAGAATTAAGCAAGAAATAATCACAAGAATTGAGCAAGAAGCCAAACCAAAAGTTCACCTTGGCCAACTTTGCAATTCGTTACCATCAAAGTGGTTTATCTACACTCCTTCTGCAAACATTTGGGGCAATATTGTAGAGTTATTCGACAGGCAAATTCTGAATCCACCTCTACTATATCGTTTGCCTCTTCCTTAGATAACTTAGCCTCTAATTCACACGTACCTACTAATACCCTAGAATCCCCGTGCATTATTGATTCTGGTGCCTCCGACCATTTGACTAGTAAGTTAACATTTTTTTCAATCTAACACCTTTTTTTTTGATAAACAAATGATATTTTATTCAAAGGAAACAAAAAGATGTTACAATATAGACTGCCATTATAATTATTCACTTTCAACCTGTACTAGGAACTAGGGGTGTCAATTGACCGGTTTTGGTTTGGATCCAATCCGATCCAAACCATATCAATTCGGATTTGGATAGTCCATTATAATTATTGGATTGGGCCAATCCAAAATAAATTGGTCCATATTCTTATTGGTTTAAATTAGACCAAAACCAAATTTTCAATAATCCGATCATGAGGCCAAACCCTTGTCCAATTTGATATCAATCAAAACTGAAAACATAAAATCACTTTATAAAAGTACTTTTATGAAAGAACTTTTACAAAAATATTTTTATAAATGCACTTTTATAAAAGTACTTTCATGAAAAGTATTTTTACGAAAGCACTTTTATAAAAATACTAAGAGCACTTTTAAAAAAGTACTTTTACGAAAGAACTTTTGTACAAAATCACTTTTACAAAAAAACTTTTATGGAAATACTTTTATGAAAGCACTTTTGTAGAAGTACTTTTATAAAAGCACTTTTATGGAAGCACTTTTAGAAAATCACTTTTATGAAAGAACTTTTTTGAAAGTACTTTCATAAAAACACTTCTACAAAAGCACTTTTATGGAAGTACTTTTACAATACTTCTAAAAAATTATGAAAACACTTATGAAAGTACTTCTATAAAAGTACTTTTACAAAAGTGCTTTTATAAAAGTACTTTTACAAGTGTTTTTATAAAAGTAATTTTACAAAAGTGCTTTTATAAAAGTACTACTACTAAAGTACTTTTACAAAAGCACTTTTCTGAAGTACTTTCAATAAAGTGCTTTTGTGAAAAAACTTATGAAAATATTTTTATCAAAGTACTTTTACAAAAGTGCTTTTTCAATGCCAAAAGTGCTTTTATATAATTTTTGATATTTCATTTGGTTGGAACAATGCGACTTTCATTGGATAATATGTAAATTGGTTAAACATAAAACCGTTATGAGTGCAAATGAAAAAACATGTTGGTAGTGTCGTGTGTGTAGCAAAGCAATTTTATTTGCACTAGTACAGGAGTAAATATGAAAAAAATGCAAATTCTCGTTTAATTTTGTTTTGGGTTTTACTTTATTCTGCTTCATGTCTTAATTTACTTCATTTGTAATGCAATCAAACAAAATAAGCTAAAATTTGAAACAAGAATTGGTCAGAATTTACACTTAAATCATTTGCACTGTCACAGTTCCACACCAGTGCAAATTTATTTGGATTGCAACCAAACGCATCCTATGTTATGCTAATTGATAAGAAGAAAATATAAAGAGCAAGTTACCAACATTCTTTAAAGACTATTCTTTTTTCTTCTAGCATGGGACTTAGCATCTACTAGCTGCTTCACCACATCCCTCATTGTGGGCCTCTCACTTGGTTGCTGTGCTGTACAGTTCAGTGCCACCAACAGCACCTTTGTTACTTCTGCTAGGACAGAGGAATCCAAGACTTCTTCAATGAGGCTTGGGTCCACAATGCTATTGATGGACTAAGTTGTACTCCAAATTGGACTTACCCAATGGACTATGCCTGTGTCCTCGGGAAATGAGGTATCCAAAGCCTTCTTTCTGGTTATTAGTTCAAGCAAAACCACACCATAGCTGTCCTTGTTCTTTGCCACTCCATATGCTAATATCCAAAGGGACAAACCTGGTGCTATATATCCAATAGTGCCCGCTACCGTGATGGACTGATCTGAGGCAGAAGAATGACCCAGGAGTTTGGCAATGCCAAAATCAGAGATATGAATCTCCATCTCCATGTCCAATAGTACGTTATTTGGTTTGATATCTCGGTGCACAATAGCAGGATTGCAGTCATCATGAAGATAAGTTAATCCTTGTGCAATTCCCAGTGCTATCCTGTAACGCACTTCCAACTTGAGAACTGGAGGAGGTATTATCACATGTAGAACGTCATGGAGGCTTCCATTCTCCATGTATCTGTGCAAGATCAACCCATAGTCTTTCCTCAACCAGAAATCTTCCAATCTCACCAGATTTCGGTGTCTGATCTCTCCAGCAGTCTGGATTTCCCTAATCATGCTCTCACTTGCACCTTTATGGTGTGAAAATGCAAGTTTCTTTACAGCATACAACTTCTCTGGACCCAATATTACTTTGTAAACAGTCCTATGGGCTCCTCTGCCAATGATAAATCTATCATTCAGATTATCAGTGGCCTCAATCACTGCATTCAGTGAGAGAGTTGAACATTCACCAACAGAACTTTCAACTTCTGGTTTTGATCTTCTGAACTTGAAAAATACATAACTAAACAAGAGAATCACTAGAACACAAAATAGCAATGACCCAATATCTATCAATGCAATCTTTACTCTAAAGCTCTTCTAATCACTGGATTGATGATTACAAGGAGTAAAGATTGCTGTGAGCCATCCCCAAGAAGACAAGGAACACAGATTCCTGGGTTCCCCAAGAATGTGTTAGACAGTTTTGTATGCCCTTAGTTTCTATCTGATTTGATGTACTTTTGACATTTAGTGTAAATAAATAAGGTGCATGTTTGATTCATGTTGTATGGTATGATTCTATGTAAGACCCTAAAACTGGACACTTAATGAGACTTGTGTTAGTTTTAAATGTTCATAGCCATTGGATAAGTCTGGGGAGATTTATCCTACCAAGGCTGATACTGGTGTGCCGCCAAGTGTTGGGATGGCCTGTCTTGGCCACTAGGGTAAGACCAAGGCACGTGTAGTGTGGGATTACTCGAAGCCTTGAACCGGATCAGATTTCTAGTATTGCCCTGGAACTTAGAGTTGGATGGACAAAACTGGAAAGTTACACCTGACCTCTAGACTCGATTATGATACTTCACTAGGTGTCGGATTGGGCTGTCTTTGATATGCCAATCAGTGAGATCCTTAGCGGGGGTCAAAATTTGGGCATATTGGGGCAGTCTGAGAATTCATCCGAGTGGGTGATCATAGTGACAGGATCAGCCCCTTTGTCGGACAAAGGTAATGATCGAGAATGCACTCTCTCTGATAGAAACCAAACTGCCAGCAGTTGATCTCAATCGTTGGAATTTTGTTTTTGCAAAATTTGTATATATGATATATATCTCTCTGATGGAAACCAAACTGCCGGCAGTTGATTTCAATCGTTGGAATTTTGTTTTTGCAAAATTTGTATATATGATATATATTTAAGTATGGTTTCAAAATGTTTGCAAATGGTTTTAATTCTCGGGATCCATGTGAGTAGAGAGTGCAACACTGTTCCTTGCAGCCGAGGGAGAAGTCCTCTCTTGTTGGGCAATGCTTGATCATTATGGGCTGAGAGGTTAAGTGTAAGGCCATTTAGGATAATACCTGATGGGCTAATCTTGCACCTGCCCACAGTCCCTAGGATTTTATAAGATGGCTTGGCCCAGGGACCACTTAGTGTAAGTGTTGGGCCCATTGGGTCCATGTGATGGGCTCAGGGGTTCACTGGGCTTCTCAGTGAATTCGGCTAGGCCTTGTAATAAAGGTTGGGCCAAACCCATGTGGCTGGTGTGTAGATCAATGCTTGGGTCCCACGCCATACAAAGAAACCCAACAGGGCAGCAGATTGGAAACCAATTGAGCACTGATTACTTAATGGGCCAAAAGCCCATTTCGGATTGGGCTGATATGATCACCCACTTATGGGACGGATCTGAGATTAAGGTTAGCAAAAGGATTGGGCCTTTAACCTAATCCACTCCAGGAGACCAAATTCGAATCAGATTTGAATATGGTAATCTCCTGATAAAATCAGGAGTAAGCTAACCTAATCTGTAGATAGGATTAAGATCTTCCCCTATCCAGATACAGATTTGGATTGGGATAACTCCTAATAGGATTAGGAGATTTCTTAATCAAGAAGAAAGAGGAGAAATCCTAAGAGAATTAACAGGATTCAAACCTAGGATTTTGAGCAATAAAACTTACTATGAACTGAGATAGGATCTCATACACTCCAGAGAGAAGAGAAGCAATCTTCGCCATCTTCATCTCAGGAGTTCTCCTCCAACTGCCCCCGTTCTCTGAAAAGATTCGATCTTTGAAGAAAAGAAACCAAGAAATCAATTCTTGATATTAGTTTTGCAGAAGGAACTGAAAGATTTGGTGCTCAGTGTTTCCAGAGAATTCTTGTGAAGGATTCAGTGTGTAGGACGCACTCTGCTGGTTCCGTTCCACAGATTGCTGTGTCATCTTTAGCAGGAGTGGATCTTGGTGTCCTCTTTGGGCGTGAACACCAACTTTGAGAGATACTGCTTCTCTGGATCAGGTATAATTCCTCCCTTGTCTTTTGGTTCAGATCTGGTTCGATGATGGTTCAAGTATTCTAAATTTAGGGAATATGATTCCCAGTTGGAAGAAGGTAGGAAAACTTTTGAAATTCGCCCACCCATTCCGCAACTTTTTTGGTGTCCATACGATGGATCCTACCATTCTTTCAGAATGATGAAGGAGAGGACTTTAGCAATTTAATTATTGTATTTGGTACAGGACCAGTGAAGAGATTATATGAAACATTCACATCCATCAATGATCGGAGTGCATCAAGAACTTCCAAACTTTCTGAAAGATTGTTGTGAGATATATCCAAGCTTACAATCTTATTCAACTTCCCAATCTCTGATGGAATTTCCCCAATCAATCCATGATCACTGAGGTTCAAAGAAATGACTAGGTTCTGCAACAATCCAATTGATGAAGGGATTTCGCCCCCAAGAAGATTTCCTCCAAGTTGCAGCTCTAGAAAGTTATTAAATGCTGGCAATAAATCTGGAATACCCCCATTGAACTTATTCTCTTTCAGTTTCAACTTTGATAATTGGGTTAAGCTTCTTAGGCTTGATGGAATTGAACCATTTAATGAGTTAAACCCCAGGTCCATATCCAATAAATTCTTACAGTTTGAGATCTGTGGAGGCAATGTACCTAAGAGATTGTTATGAGACAAATTTAACAGCCCTAGGTTCACAAGGTTTCCTAGCTCTTGAGGTATAGACACTTTAAGTTCATTGATGGGCAAATTAATTGTGTCAAGATTGGTACAGTTCCCCAAGCTTGAAGGAATTGTTCCTGTTATTTTATTACCACTAACGTCTATGAAAAAGAGATCCGGGTTTTGCACAAAATCAGGAAGGGGGCCGGTAAGATTGTTTCTTTCTAGAATCAATCTTTTCAAGGATGAGCAACGCCCAACATCTGAAGGTATGTTACCTTGAAGTTGATTTAGACCCATATTCAAAATTCTCAATCGTTTCCCAAAGCATAGGTTTGGTGGGATTTCACCAGAGAATGAATTGTTAATTAACTCCAATTGAACCAAGCTACTATTGATTCCTAACCCTTGGGGTATGACTCCAGAAAAATGGTTTTCAAACATTGAAATATTTTCCAGATGGTGGTGCTCAGTAATCTCCGAAGGTAATTCCCCAAACGAATTGTTCTAATAAACTAGGAGATGTTTAAGGTTTGGAATCTTCCAAATGCTTATTGGAATCTCTCCAGTCAATTGATTGGAAAACAACCGAAGATCCTCTAAATTACTCAATATTCCAACTCACTCGGGGTTTCCCCCTGTAGTTGGTTTACATTCAAGCGTAATGTCTTCAAGGATCTATAGCTCCCGACCTCAGGCGGTATTTTGCCAGACAATTTGTTTTCATTAAGGTAAAGCAGCTCAAGTTCAGTTAGTAATCCAAAGGAAGCAGGGACCTGACGTGTTAATTTATTACCCAGGGCATCCAAGGTTGTTAAGCCACTGCAGTTGCCCAAGCCTGATGGTAGTCTCCATCAAAGCGGTTGTATGACAAAACCAACCTCTGCAAATTCTTGCAACTACCTGAACTCCCTAACGTAATCCTGCCCTCAAGTCTGTTCAAGCTGACATCCATGAATGCAAGGTACTGAAGATTACTTAGGCTCCCAGGCAAAGCTCCAACTAAGTGATTTTTACTGAGATAGAGTTCTTGCAGTTTAGTACAATTCCCAATAGATTCCGGTATCATGCCTGATAATTGATTACTATAAAGGCACAGAGAAATAAGATCAGTCATGTTTCCTACATTGAACGGGATGGAACCAGTGAACCCATTACTGTAGAGATAAATTGTGTTCAGCTTCCTCAAGTATACTAATTTTCCGAGCACATCACCGATGAAACCATTCACCGATAGATCCAAGTATTCAAGCAGAGTACAGTTCGACAACTTTGCTGGGATCAAGCCCGATAAATTGTTCATGCCAAGGTCAATAGTCTTGAGTGATCTCAGATGGCCAATCTCCAGTCTTAGTGAACCAGAAATCCCCATACCCGGCAAGTTCGTGGTGACTACTTTCTGTTTGGGGTCATCACACTGAATTCCTTGCCAGTTACAAGGCGTGGAATCATTCGAATTCCAGCTCGATATGATCGAAGGTGGTACTGTCAAATCTTTCAGAAGTGAAAGCAGAGCTTCTACATCGGAGTTCAACACAGAACAATTACGGATCCAAACAAAAAGTAGGAATAAGTACAAGCACAAGAAGTCTCTGAGAACACTACCCATTACACCAGAATGAATCAAACTACCCGACTTGGTTATGAGTAAGGCGGTATGCTCACCTCTAATGAACTAATCTTGTAAAAAAGCAAAAAACCTGTTTATGTTGCCTTGATTTGTACACTTTGAATCTGTTATGAACTGATGATAAGAGTGACAGAAAGAATACGGTTAAATACCTGACAGAGCTGAGCACCTTGACATTTCTAAGAGGTTTCTCAGTGTTCATATGTAGTGCAGTAGTGCTCTTGCTCTCCTGCTATCTGCTCTCTCCTTGCGTTGCTAAGGCCAGTACTTGGTGATTGCAAGTGTGCTTGTGTGGTAGCTAACGAACTGTAGTGCAGTGGTTGGAACTGTTTTTTTGGGTGTGATGGGCAGAGCTGACTTTGTAGACTGAAATGGATTCGATGGGAGATGCGAGTGGTGACCAGAAATCGAGTGTCATGATTTCCTCTGATTTTTTAGATATCCAGATGACCATCAAACTTAATTGTGAAATCTATGTTCTGTGGGCCAAGTCGTTGGAGGTGTTTCGGAAGACTAAGAAGAAAGTAAAACATATATGGGAGAGGAGAAGCCTTGTGCTGAATCCCCGGGTTTTAGTGATTGGGAGCAAGGTCCAAAATTTCGGTACGCCCGATAAGCCGGTATGGGCGTATAGGGCGAATCAATACTCCTTTTGGTGTTTTTTTTTTATTTTTTATTTTTTTCGCCAACTGGTTTAGGGGAGCCGATTTAGGTCTTCACTACACCCTGAACTGTAGGGGCGTATCGGTGGGGTTTCGGAACGATACATATCGGCTGATACGTGTCGATACTTTGAACCTTGATTGGGAGTAAGAGGATGCTCAAATTATGACGTGGTTGTGGAACAGAATGGAGCCTAGAGTCAGTGTTACAGCAAGGGATATATGAGAACATGCCAAGAAACTCTACTCTGGACAAGACAACACCACAAGGGTTTATCAGCTTTATTAGGAATACTTTAGTTTGCAATAGGGAAACTAGATTCTTGAAGAATATTACACCTGTATGAAGAATCTTCGGAATGAACTTAATGTCTATCATCCCTTAACACTAGACGTTAAGATTCAACAGCAACAAAGGGAACAACTAGATGTTACTCGGTTCTTGGTGGGATTGAAAGTAGAATATGAACCTGCCAGAGCACAGATATTGGGAGGATCTGCACTCCTTACTCTAGAAGAGGTGTTTGCCCGTCTCTGTAGGATATCTCTTACCCCCACAGAGTGTAACATACCTTCTGATAGATCAACACTTGTTGTCACTCGAGGTGGTTCTTATGGACACAGAGGAGGTGGTTGTATAGTTAAGGGAGGCCGTGGTAACCCTATGGGTGGTCATAGTGGTGGAGGAGGCTATGATACAGGGGGAGGCCGTGACAGAGGAAGGGGGAGCACCACTAGAAAATGCACACATTGTGGGAGAGAAGGACACAATTAACTTCTGCTATGATTTGCATGGTCCACCATCAACATGGGCTAATCATGCTGTTGTTGGTGGTAGTGAAGTTAGTGATATTCAACTAGTTGATCCGGCATCCTCTACTGTCACAACTACTTTTGGGAAGGAGATGATGAGTATTCCAAGAGAGGAGTATGAGAGATTTCTTCAGGCCACCTCACATCAGAATACTACCACTCTTGCTCATCTAGGTATAGCTTGCCTAGAATCCAAACCTTGACCCTAGATAATTGACTCTGGAGCCTCTGATCACATGACCGAGACTCCATGTGTGTTTTCCTCCCTTTCTCCAATTTCTACATCGAATAATGTGACCTTGACAATGGATATACTTCCCCCCATCTATGGTGTTGGTAATGTTACATAGCATCTCTTTCTTTGACTTTTGTTTTATACGGTCCCAAGTTTCTTTTCAATCTTATGTTTGTTAGTAAACTAATCAAGTCCCTCAATTGTTCTATCACATTTTACCCTTCCTCGTGTTTTTTTAGGATCTAACGATAGGGAAGAAGATTGGTGAAGGGCATGAAGCTGGCAGATTGTATTATCTTGACGATGGTGGATCTATCGTTGCACTTCAAACCTCTTTGGCTCCTCTTCAGTGGCATTGTAGACTCGGCCATCCATCTCTTAAACTTCTCAAGCTTCTTGTTCCGTCATTCATCTGTCGTCTATATAGTGATAATCGTATGTTGAGTCCTTTTGATTTAGTTCATTCAAATGTGTGGGGTCCAATCAGAATTGAGTCTTATAATGGTTACAAATATTTTGTTATTTTTGTTGATGACTGTTCAAGAATGACATGGCTTTATTTAATGAAAGAAAGAAGTGTGTAGAGGAGATGGGTCGAATGGCCCGTAGACTGTCATTTCATGTTATGTTATGTTTCTCTTTGTTATGGGCCTTATTTTGGGCCTATACTCTTTAATGTTCTGTTTTTTGTATTTTTCTGCCCACTCGAGGGCCTCTCTGTAATTTATTAAAGATTAACACCTTAATAAAATGTTTAGAGTGTTAGAGTGAGGTTAAGTTCGAAACTCTCACTCTCTAACACTCATTGCCGTCAGCTCTCTCTCTCTTCTCTTCCTCTCTTGTTTGTTTAGTTTCTGTTTGCATCTAATCTCAAACAATTCCATACATCAAGTGAACTGTTTTTCAACTTGGTATCAGAGAAGGTCATTGCTTGGCATGTCCCTCATGTGGTTCTAGTTCAGCCAATTGCATGAGGAGGTTCTAGGGCTGAATGTTTACAGTCATTCGCTTGGTTCTTGGAGGTCATTGGAGGGTGCCCAAGTTTCTATACACTTGGAGAAGGGTTCGATGACCAAGAAGAATCAGAGAGCAAGTTTTTCAGCCTAATTTGAAATCAGAAAAATGGGATTTCGAAGCTAGCTCAGAGAGCAAAGTGTTCGACCTGGTTTGAAGTTCAAACCAGAGATACTGTAAGTTGTTTTCTTAGTTCTTTGCTGAGTTATTTTGTTATTTGGGAGGACTGTTAAAGCATTCAAAGCACACCTCTACTCGGCCCACTGTTGCTAGACTGATTCTACTAAAAAATTTCTGGGTTATTCTGGAAGTGTGGTTCAGCTGTTATTGAACTTCCAAAACTGCTGAAAACCAATCTAAACTAAGTGGTACAAGCATCTACTTTAGTTCAGCTACTTCTTGGACCTAGACGGAGTGCTCTTGAAGTGATTTCTGCTGGGTTAACAGTGAAGTGTTGACTGTTGCATACATAATGTTTGTAAAAAGTCCTCTTAGGTACTGTGGACTATATTTTTTGTTCTCCTTGGGAAATTATTGTTGGAAACCAAGAATACATTTGTTTGGAGGCCTGCTAATTGTTCCTTGAAGGCTGAATTAGGGTTTCTTCTCCTTGAAAGTGCTACCACTGAACTTGGTTCTCACGGCTGTCAGATCTGAAGTGAGTTTGTGAGTTGCTGTGTTTGCTATTGTTTCAACTCAATCTGAGTTCTTTGAAATCATGTCATTTTGGAAGGCTTACCGAAACCCTAATTGAAGTTGTTACATAATGGACCTCTCAGAAATTGAGAACAAGAGCATTGCTGAATATGGACATAATTCGGGAACTACAACTGATTCCTTGTTGGCTGTAACTACAATTAAACTGGATGGAACCAATTATTTGGCCTGGTCACAATCCGTAAAAATTCACATTTGTAGTAGAGGAAAGTGGGGGTTTATCTCTGGGAGCAAGAAAGCTCCCCCAGAGGAGGATCCCTCTTATGAGAAATGGGTGCAGGTGAATTACACAGTGATTGGGTGGCTTGTGAACTCAATGCAGCCCAAAAGTTGAATGTTGCCAGAGCCTACAAACTGAGAAGTGATGTGAAGAATCTAAGGAAGGGGGAGAAGTCACTTGCAACATACTTCTCAACCTTGAAATCTCTATGGCAAGAGATTGATTTGATAGAGGCTGTGACATGGGATACCCTCAAGGATGCTGAAACATACAGGAAATTGGTTGAAAGGAATAGGGTCTTTGAGTTCTTGACAGGCTGAACTCTGAATATGACATAACAAAGAAAAACATCTTGTCCAAGGAAGATGTTTCATTGTCACAAGTATATGCTTTGGTCAGCAGTGAAGAAAGTAAGAGGCAAGTGTAGGTTCAAGGAGTCAGTATCAATGATCATTTTGCAAATATGGGAATTAAACCCAAAGGGGTTACAGGAGCTCACAGTGGCACAAGAAAGAAGGAGGTGGTGTGTGAATATTGTAAGAAATCGAAACACACAAAGGACAAGTGCTGGAAATTGCATCCCAATCTTGTTCCTATCAGATTCCAGAAGAAGAATGATAGTAGAAAGACAAGAAGTGCACATGCAGCCACAAGCACAGATACAGAGGTTGAGTCTACCAATGCATAGTTGGCAGCTATTAAAGCTGAATATGAGAAGTTTAGAAAGATGATCAGCCAGCTTGAAGGTGTAACATCATCATCCAACCCTTCTGGAAGTCCAGCCACCACCGCATTTGCTCACTCAGGTATAAGGGCTTCTGCTAACCATGCATCCACCTCAAGTAATCTCAAAACCCCTTGGATCATAGACTCAGGTGCTTCTGATCACATGACCAACCTTTCCACTTTGTTTGTTTCATATGATTTACTTTCTGGTCGTGACAAAATCACCTTAGCTGATGGTTCTCTTGCCCCTATTTCTGGCAAGGGAACTGTCAAGGCTACAGACTCCTTACTCTTATCTTCCACTCTTCATGTACCTAAATTAAATACCAACTTATTATCTGTAAGTAGCTTGACCAAGTCATTGAATTGTTGTATAACATTTTCCCTTCTCACTGTGTGTTTTAGGACCTGAAGTCTCAAAAGGTGATTGGGAGTGGCCATAAAGCGAATGGAATATACTTGATCGACACCCCCCTGGCCAATGCTTTGATCATCACAAGAATGTTGCTTTTGGTTCTACTTTTCCAGAGTCTGTCAGTCAAATTATGTTGAGTCATTGTCGGTTGGGTCATTTACCTTTTTCTGCTTTAAGTCATTTGTTTCCCAAACTGTTTAAGGGAGTCAGTGTGTCCAGTCTCAATTGTGAGTCCTATCAGTTGTCAATGCATTGTAGAAAAAATTACCCTGTGAGCAATAAAAGATCCTCTTTTCCTTTTCATATTGTGCACTTTGATGTGTGGGGGCCTTACCACTTATCTTCTATGGGGGGTTACAGATATTTTATCCCGTTTATTGATGACTTTTCTAGATTCACTTGGATATACTTAATGAAATCCCGGGATGAAGTCCCAAGACTTGTGAGGCAATTTCATGAGCTTGTTTTAACTCAATTTTATACTAGAATTAAGGTTTTTAGATCTGACAATGCAAAAGAGTATTTTGAAAAGAGTTTATCCTTGTATCTCTCTGACATGGGGGTTATTCATCAAAGCTCCTGTGTTAGAACCCTTGAACAAAATGGAGTTTCTGAAAGAATGGTAGGATCTATCTAATGGACGCCATGAAGGGGGCGGAATGGGTGGGCAAATTTCAAAAATTTTTTTACCTTCTCCCAACTGGGAATCATATTCCCTAAATTTAGAATGCAATATTCAAGGATTATACTTGAACCATAATCGAACCAGATCTGAACCAAAAAGAAAAAGGGAGGATTATACCTGATCTGGAGAAACAGTATCTCCCAAAGTTGGTGTTCACGCCCAAAGAAGACACCAAGATCCGCTCCTGCTGAAGATGACACAGCTGTGGATGGAACAGAACCAACAGGGTGCGTCCTACACACTGGATCCTTTGCAAGAACCCATTGGAAACTCTAAACACAGAATCCTTTTCAGTCTTTTCTACAAGACTAATGTCAAGAACTAATTTCTTGACTTCTTTCTACTACAAAGATCGAATCTTGCAAGAGGGGTTGGTGGCGGCTGGAGGAGAAGTCCTGGACGAAGATGGCTCAATAGCTTTTCTTCTCTCTAGAGTTCTGAGATCTAATCTCTTTTGTGTAAAGGATTTCTTCTCCCTTGGAAAAAACCTTCTTGTTCGAAATCTGGTATATTCAAATTGGTTTTCTCCTTTCTTCTTGATTAAGAAATCCTCCTAATTAGGAGTTATCCCAATCCAAATCAATATTTGGATAGGGGATAATCTTAATCCTATCTGCATATTAAGTTAGTTTACTCCTGATCTTATCAGGAGGTTACCAGATTCAAATCTAATTTGAATTTGGTCTCCCAGAGTGAATAAGGTCAAAAGCCCAATCCTTTTACTAACATCAATCTCAGATTCGCCCCTTAGATGGGTGATCATATCAGCCCAGCTCGTAATGGGCTTTTGGCCCATTAAGTGTTCAGTGTTTAATTAGTTTCCAATCTGCTGCCCAGTTGGGCTTCTCTATATGGCATGGGATCCAAGCATTGATCTACACACCAGCCACATGGGTTCGGCCCAGCCTTTATTACAAGGCCCAGCAGAATTCACTGAAAACTCAGTGACCCCTTGAGCCCATCACATGGACCCTATGGGCCCAACACTTACATTAAGTGGTCCTGGGCCAAGCCATCTTATAAAAACCCAGGGACTGTGGGCAGGTGCAAGATTAGCCCATCAGGTAATATCCTAAATGGTCTTACACTTAACCTCTCAGCCCTTAATGATCAAGCACTGCCTGACAAGAGAAGACCTCTCCCTCAACTACAAGGAACAGTGCCGCACTCTCTACTCACATGGATCCTGGGAATTAAAACCTTTTGCAAATCTTTTGAAACCGTACATATATATATATATATATATATATATATATATATATATGTATATATATTAATTTTGCAAAACAAAATTCCAACGATTGAAATCAACTGCCGGCAGTTTGGTTCCCATCAGAGAGAGTGCATTCCCGATCATTACCATTGTCCGACAAAGGGGCTGATCCTGTCACTATGATCACTCACTCAGATGAATTCTCAGAAAGCCCCAACATATCCAGGTTTTGACCCCCACTAAGGATCTCACTGATTGACATGTCAAAGATAAGCCCGATCCGACACCTAGTGAAGTGTCATAATTGAGTCCAGGGGTCAGGTGTAACTTTCCAGTTTTGCCCATCTGTCTCCAAGGTCTAGGGCAATGCTGGAAATCTAGTCCGGTTCAAGGGTTCAAGCAATCCCATACTGCATGTGCCTTGGGTCTTACCCTGATGGTCGAGACAAGCCATCCCAACACTTGGTGGCACATCAGTATTAGCCTTGGCAGGATAAATCTCCCTAGACTTATCCAACGGCTGTGAACATTTAAAACTAACATGAGTCTCTATAAGTGTTCAGTTTTAGGGTCTTACACATAAATATACCAAACAACATGAATCAAACATGTACTTTATTTATTTACACTAAATGTCAAAAGTACATCAAATTGGATTGAAGCTAAGGGCATACAAAACTGTCTAACAGTTGCTGAGAGGAAAAATAGACATATTGTTGAAGTTGCAAGGAGCCTTTTGTTTGCCTCACATATTCCCACAAGATTTTGGGGTGATGCTATACTTACTGCTACCTATCTCATAAACCGTATCCCATCCAGGTTTTTAGGGTTTAAATCCCCCTTCTGTCTTCTTCATCCAGACAAGGATCTCTTCCCAATTCCTCTTCATGTGTTTGGTTGTACCTGCTATGTTCACATTCCAAGTGTGCAGAGACATAAGTTTGAACCGAAAGCCCACAAATGCATCTTCCTTGGTTACTCCCCCACACAAAAGGGTTATTGTTGTTTTGATCCAAAGACTGGCACCCGACATGTCTCTATGGATGTTACCTTTGATGAACTTTCTCCTTTTTATGGTTCCTCTCAGGAAGGACATTGTCCACAGGGGGAGAGTCTGTCACAAGTTTTTGCTCTTCATCTTCCTGTCCCAGTTGAGCCTCTTGACAAACCTGTATCCTCACCAAATGAATAAGAGGATCAATCACTTCATACCTCTTGGCCTAGTGCCCCTATTTCTTTACCTCCTCGTCCTACCCATAATCCCAAAGTGTATCAAAGGCAGAGATCCAGGAATGAGTAAGTAGTTTCCCTTACAACAGATGAGGCTCATACATTCCCAATCATAGATGAGATAACAGGTACTGCTTCAGCTCCTTTGGAATCATCCTTCCTAGACCTTGATGTCTCAATTGCTGTTAGGAAAGGGAAGCGGAAGTGTACTGCACACTACATTTCCAAACACCTTTCTTATGACCTGCTTTCTCCTTCATACTTTGCCTACCTCTCTTCTGTTGCTTCTAACCCCATTCCTAGGTCTGTCTCAGAAGCTCTTGGGATTCTAGAATGGAGAGATGCCATGAAGACTGAAATGGATGCTCTACATTGGGAGGTGGTGGATTTGCCTGAAGGAAAGGATCCAGTTGGGTGCAAGTCGGTTTTTACCATTAAATACAGGGCTGATGGAACTATTGAGAGGTACAAGGCCAAACTTGTTGCAAAAGGCTACACATAGACATATGGGATTGACTACCTGGAGACTTTTGCCCCTGTTGCCAAGATGACATCTGTGAGGGTTCTTTTATCTCTGGCAGTTCACTTTGATTGGTCTCTCTATCAGTTAGATGTAAAGAATACATTTTTGAATGGTGACTTTGTTAGACAATCTTGTATGCCCTTAGCTTCAATCGGGTTTGATGTACTTTTGTTATTTAGTGGAAATAAATTTAAGTGCATGTTTGATTCATGTTGTTTGGTATAATTCTGTGTAAGACCCTAAAACTGGACACTTATAGAAACTTGTGTTAGTTTTAAATGTTCACAGCCATTGGATAAGTCTGGGGAGATTTATCCTGCCAAGGCTGATACTGGTGTGCCATCAAGTGTTGGGATGGCTTGTTTCGGCCATCAGGGTAAGACCCAAGGCACATGCAGTATGGGATTGCTTGAACCCTTGAACCAGACTAGATTTTCAGTGTTGCCCTAGACCTTGGAGACAGATGGGCAAAACTGGAAAGTTACACTTGACCCCTAGACTCGATTATGACACATCACTAGGTGTCGGATCGGGCTGTCTTTGATGTGTCAATCAGTGAGATCCTTAGTGGGGGTCAAAACCTGGACATGTTGGGGCAGTCTGAGAATTCATCTGAGTGAGTGGTCATAGTGACAGGATCAGCCCCTTTGTCGGACAATGGTAATGATCGGGAATGCACTCTCTCTTATGGAAACCAAACTGCCGGCAGTTGATTTCAATTGTTGGAATTTTGTTTTGCAAAAATAAGATATATATATATATATATATATATATATATATATATTGTATATGTACGGTTTCAAAAGATTTGCAAAAGGTTTTAATTCCCGGGATCCATGTGAGTAGAGAGTGCGGCACTGTTCCTTGCAGCCGAGGGAGAGGTCTTCTCTTGTCGGGCAGTGCTTGCATTAAGGGATGAGAGGTTAAGTGTAAGACCATTTAGGATATTACCTGATGGGCTAATCTTGCACCTGCCCACAGTCCCTAGGTTTATATAAGATGGCTTGGCCTAGGGACCACTTAATGTAAGTGTTGGGCCCATAGGGTCCATGTGATGGGCTCAAGGGGGTTACTGAGTCTTTCAGTGAATTCAGCTGGGCCTTGTAATAAAGGCTGGGCCGAACCCATGTGGCTGGTGTGTAGATTAATGCTTGGGTCCCACACCATACAAAGAAGCTCAACTGGGTAGCAGGTTGGAAACTATTTAAACACTGAACACTTAATGGGCCAAAAGCCCATTTCGAACTGGGCTGATATGATCACTAGTTCATAGGGCGAATCTGAGATTAGTGTTAGTAAAATGATTGGGTCTTTGACCTTATCCACTCTAAGAGACCAAATTCAAATTAGATTTGAATCTGGTAACCTCCTGATAAGATCAAGAGTTAACTAACTTAATCTGAAGATAGGATTGAGATTAACCTCTATCCAAATACTGATTTGGATTGGGATAACTCCCAAAATATTGGGAGGTTTCTTAATCAAGAAGAAAGAGGAGAAGACACTAGGAAGAATATCAGATTTCGAACTAGGGGTTTGTGTAAGCAAGAAAGACATCCTGCAATCTGAGATTTGATCTCTCACAGACTCCAAAGAGAAGAGATAATTCTGCCCTCTTCGTCCCTGGACTTCTCCTCCTTCAGCCGCCACCACTACCTGTTGGAAGATTGGATCTTTGCAGCAATAGGAAGTCAAGAAAGCAGTTCTTGACAATAGTCTTGCAAGAAAGACACTAGGATTCGGTGTTCAAGGTTTCCAGAGGGTTCTTGTGAAGAATCCAGTGTGTAGGACGCACCCTGCTGGTTCCGTTCCATCCACAGTTGTGTCATCTTCAGCAGGAGCGGATCTTGGTCACTTCTTTGGGCATGAACACCAACTTTGGGAGATATTATTTCTCCAGATCAGGTATAATCCTTCCTGTTTCCTTTTGGTTCAGATCTGGTTTGTTTATGGTTCAAGTAGGATCCTTGAATAATGTATTCTAAATTTAGGGAATATGATTCCCAGTTAGACGAAGGTAGGAATTTTTTTTTGAAATTCGCCCCCATTCCGCACCTTTCTTGGCGTCCATTAAATGGATCCTACCATTCTTTTAGACTTACATGAGGAGGTCTACATGTGTCTTCCTCTAGGAATATATGGGAAAGATATGCAAGGAAAGGTATGTAAATTGAAGAAATCACTTTATGGTTTCAAACAATCTCCTAGAGCCTGGTTTGAGAGATTTAGAGTTGCACTTGTTAAATTCGGCTATGTTCAGACACAATCAGATCATACTCTGTTTGTGAAGAAAAGTGGATCTCTAGTAGTGTATCTCATTGTGTATGTTGATGACATTATAGTGACTGGTGATGATGCCTCAGGCATTCTGGCCCTTAAGTCTTTCCTCCATATAGAATTTGAGATTAAGGATCTAGGGGAGTTGAGATACTTCCTTGGCATAGAAGTTGCCAGATCCAAGGATGGGATTCTTATTTCCCAAAGGAAATATGTCCTTGATTTGTTGTCTAAAACTGGAAAACTGGGTGCAAGACCAGCTGTAACTCCCATTGATATGAGTCACAAACTTTCAGCTTTGGATGGAACTTTGTTGGAAGACAAAGGGGTCTTTCAGAGACTTCTTGGGAAGCTTCTGTATCTGTGCATGACTAGGCCAAATATTGCGTATGCTGTCAATTGCATTAGCCAGTTCATGCATGCTCCTAGAGATACTCATATGGCAGCAACAGAACGAATTTTGTGCTATCTGAAAGGCTCTCCAGGAAAAGGAATTCTATTTACCAAGCATAGTCATCAAAAACTTGAAGCCTATACTGATGTTGATTGGGCTGGAAATATTGATAATAGAAGATCTACTTCAGGGTATTGCAGTCTAATGACTGGTAATGTTGTCTCTTGGAGGAGTAAGAAACAACCTGTTGTGGCCCGATCCTCCGCAGAAGCAGAGTATAGAGCCATGGCACATGGAGTCTCGGAATTGTTGTGGCTAAGGTCCTTAATGGAGGAACTTGGGATTGATCATGACAAACCCATGATGTTGTACTGTGATAATCAGGCTGCCATCAACATTGCTCACAACCCGGTACAACATGATCGAACCAAACATATTGAAGTTAATCGACACTTTATTCGAGAAAGAGTCTCCTCCGGTGAAGTGTGTCTTCCATTCATTACTTTTGAAGGACAATTGGCACATTTTCTCACCAAGGGCATTTCCAAGGCAAGGCTTCAATATGACACTGGCAAGCTGGGCATGATTAACATCTATGCTCAGCTTGAGGGGGAGTGTAGAGGAGATGGGCCGAATGGCCCATAGACTGTCATTTCATGTTATGTTATGTTTCTCTTTGTTATGGGCTTTATTCTGGGCTCATACTCTGTAAGTTTCTGTTTTTTGTATTTTTCTACCCACTCAAGGGCCTCTCTGTAATTTATTAAAGATTAACACCTTAATAAAATGTTTAGAGTGTTAGAGTGAGGTTAAGTTTGAAACTCTCACTCTCTAACACTCATTGCCGCCAGCTCTCTCTCTCTCTTCTCTTCCTCTCTTGTTTGTTTAGTTTCTGTTTGCATCTAATCTCAAACAGTTCCATACATCAAGTGAATTGTTTTTCAACTAAGTGAATTATTTTCCATTTTCCAATAGTTTCATGCCGAAGTGCATACACAATTTGGTGTTTCACTTAAAATTCTTCATTCTAACAATAGCAGAGTATTTTCTTTTTTCATTTCAGCAATACTTGGAACAACATGGTATTATTCATCAGACATCATGTGCTAACACCAATCAGCAAAATGGGTTGGCTAAGAGAAAGAACCGGCATCTACTTAAACAGCTCGGTCTCTTTGTCATCATATGAATGTTCCTAAACGATTTTGGAGTGATGCAGTCCTGACTACTTGCTTTCTCATTAATCGCATGCCCTCATTTATACTGAATGGTTATTCTCTATTATCTATCTTATTTCCTACTATGTCTCCATATCCTCTGACTCCCAAGATCTTTGGGTGTGTGTGTTTTGTTCAGAATCTTGGTCCTAAACTAGACAAGTTGGAAGCTTGTTCCATTAAATGTATCTTCCTTGGCTACTCTAGGATCCAAAAAGGGTATAAATGCTACAACCCTCTTACTTGAAAATCTTTTGTGTTTCCTGATGTTACATTTTTTGAATCGGTGCCATACTTCTCTCCTTCTGATATCCCTTCTTCTCCTACAAGGGTTCCTCTTCCTCTTTCGGTTGATAATTCCATCCACGTGGTTCCCATTATTCCTGAGTGTACACCTTCCCCAATGTAGGAGCTTCCTAAAAGACCACCAATTCTTCAAGTGTATACTCTTCGACAAAGGACAGGACCTCCACCACCTTCTACTCTAGCAGCTGATGCAACACTTTCCCCAACTAAATTGCCTTTTGACCTTGACCTTCCTATTGCAGTGCAAAAAGGTAAATGTAGTTGTACACTATATTCTATATACAATTATGTTTCTTATCTCACCTTTTTGCTTCCCATCGTGAGTTTATTACCTTGTTATCCTCTACATCCATACCTAAGGATGTTCAGGAGGCTCTTATCTCACTAGGCTAGCGAAAAGCTATGGAAGAAGAACTCTCTTCTCTTCATCACAATCATACATGGGACCTCACCAATCTTCCCCCAGGTAAACATGTTGTTGGTTGTAAGTGGGTGTATACTATTAAATATCTACCAGATGGAAGAGTGGAATGGATGAAAGCCCATTTAGTTGCAAAAGGGTACTCTCAACTTTATAGTGTAGACAATGTCAAAACCTTTCCTCCAGTTGCAAAGATTGGCTCAATAGTTGCACTACATGATTGGCCTCTCTTTCAGCTTGATATTAAAATGCCTTTCTCCATGGTGATCTTCTAGAGGAAGTGTACATGGAGCAACCACCAAGGTTTGTTGCTCAGGGGGAGGATGGTAAGGTGTGAAAGCTCAATAAGGCAATCTATGGGCTCAAACAGTCTCCCCGTGCTTGGTTTGGCAAATTCCGTGAAGTGGTGAAGGAATTTGGAATGACATAGTCATAACTGGTAGTTATAGAGTTGGGATTGATAGATTGAAGACATTCCTACAAAATCACTTTCAGACAAAAGATATTGGGAAGTTGAAGTATTTTCTGGGTATAATAGTTGCTAGATCAAAGGAAGGCATCAACCTTTGTTAGCGGAAATATGTTCTTGACCTGTTGGAAGAAACGGGGTTGGTAGGTGCTAAACTAGTTGAAACTCCCATGGAACTGAACGTGAAGTTGGGAAGTGGCATAGGTGAATTGTTGGGCCTGCTAAGAGCTCATATTAATGAGCTCATCAAGGGTTCACTGTCTTCAGCAGTGAATTCGGCCAGGCCTTGTAATAGAGGTTGGGCTAAACCCACATGGCTTTTGTGCAGATTAATGATAGGGTCCCACGCCATACAAAGAGAGCCAAGCTATCCAACATTTAAAAGGAAGTGAGCCTGAAAGCTTAACGGGCCTAAAGCCCAATTCAAGCTAGGGTTTAATGGGATTAATTAAAAGGGGTGAATTTGAGATTAAATCTGCTTCTAGATCAGCAAGAGGGAAAGATATGTCTTATCTACTTAGGAGTTCAGATTCAATAGCCCTCTTATCCAAATTCACACCCACCACAACTCTTATTTATGTTTATTTTCGGATTTGATACTCTCTCAAAGTGTTTTATCAAAGACTTAAGGTTCCTTACTGTTCTCCTATCACCCCCTTCACAAAAGATTATTAGGTCATTAGCAAACTGTAAGCGGGTCACCTTGATTCCGTTCCTTACTATCTTCCAACCTCTCACTACTCCTTCCATGTTTGCCTTATAGATCTAACCGCTGAACACATCTGCGGCTAGGGTGAAAAGGAAAGGGGAAAGGGAGTCACCTTGCCTTAATCCTCTAAAAGTTGGGAAAAGATCCTTGACTACCCCATTAACCAAGATCAAAAAATAGCAAGAACTTATGCAGCCCTTTATCCATTTACACCATCTAACTCTAAACCCACAACACCCTAGGACCTCTATAAAAAACTCCAATCCACCAAATCATAGGCCTTTTCTAAATCCATCTTGCAAAGAAAACCTTGATTTTCAGACTTTCTCATGTCCTCCACACACTCATTAGCTATTAGGATCTGATCTATTATTTGTCTCCCTTACACGAATGCTCCTTGGGCTTGAATAATGATGGAGGGTAATACTACTTCAATCCGCAAAGATAGCACTTTAGCCAGGATTTTGTAAATGCTAGTCACCAAGCTGATCGGCCTAAAATCTTTAGGATTGTTTGCTTCTTTCTTCTTAGGGATTAGAGCTATGAAAGTAGCATTAAATCCAAGCCACATTCCCAATCCCCAAACCACCATAGTTTTTACTCCTGGTCACCACCTCCCAACTTACTATTGGATTGAAGTCTTTGTGTATATGAGTATTCGGCTGATAAGAGTTCTTATTAGCCTATACTTAAGTTTTAGTTGTCCTGTACTGGGCCTATGTTAATGGGCCTAATCCTGTTTAATGTTTTAAGTTGTCTGGGTGTCCCATCACTAATCAGGGGCATTCCAGTAACTTTCTATATCATTATACTACATCATAATATAAATAATAGTATTGTCGACTGAGCAGTTCAGTTCGGCATTCACTGCATTTTAGAGTTTCTCTTCTCTCCTTTACTACTTCCAGTACAACTCCTAAGATTACATGGTATCAGAGCAAGTTCGAACCTTGGGTTTCAGCAAACGCACTCTCTTCTCTTAGACAATTGGGGTCTTCCATCCTCTCCTCCTACTCCTTATTATGGCATTCCAGGTCAACCCAGTGAGGCTCCCACTGTGCCGGTTACCTCTCCTGATGCTGCAGATGTTCCTGAAGGCTATAGTAGGCAACAGAAAGAGATACTTACATACAACTGAAGAAAAATGGGCCCTCAATCTCATGACAACAACCAGTTGGACTCGGATCATGCTGTCTCTACAATCCAAGGTAATTCCAACTCACATACTTCTAATTTGGATCTTCCTATTGCTCTCCGTAAGCCTATTCGCTCTTGCATTTATCTCCTATCTATCACTCCTTTGTGTCTGCTCTTTCCTCTGTGCGTGTTCCTTCTAGGTACTTAGAGGCTGTGTCTGATCCACGGTGGAAAGAAGCTATGAATGAAGAAATGAAAGCCCTAATGAAAGCAAGAACTTGGGAATTAGTGGATATTCTAGAGGGGAAAAGCATTGTTGGGTGCAAGTGGGTGTTTACTATAAAGCACAGGGAGGATGGGTCTATTGAAAGGTACAAGGCCAGACTTGTGGCAAAGGGGTTTACTCAAAAAGAAGGGATTGACTACAAAAAATCTTTTTTCATGGGAACTTCATTAGTTGGATGTGAAGAATGCCTTCTTAAATGGTGACCTTCACGAAGAGGTATTTATGGAACCTCCACCAGGCTATGATTTTGGTAGAAAGGTGTGCAGACTGAGGAAAGCATTATATGGGTTGAAGAAATCTCCCCGTGCATGGTTTGAGAGGCTTTGTGGGGCCATGAAGAAAGTAGAGTACACTCAGAGTGGTGCAGACCATACCTTGTTCATAAGGAGACAGGATAGCAAACTTACTACACTCATTGTTTATGTGGATGATATGGTAATTATCGGGAATGACTTGGAAGAGATAAAAAGACTGAAGGATTTTCTAGCTTTTGAATTTGAGATCAAAGATTTGGGTCATTTGAGATATTTTCTTGGGATTGAAGTTGCCAGGTCAAGAGAAGGAATCTACATATGTTAGCAGAAGTATGTTCTTGACCTCCTAGAGGAAACAGGCATAATGGGGTGCAGGCCAGCAGATACTCCAATAGAACAGAATCATGGCCAGCAGTAATCAGTAGGGGAGGACTACTGTGATAGAGAGAGATACCAAAAATTGGTAGGGAAGCTGATATACTTATCCCTCACTCGGCCAGATATTGCTTATGTTGTGCATGTTGTCAGTCAATTTATGCACTCTCCAAAGATCCCTCATATGAAAGCAGATGAAAGGATTCTCACGTACTTGAAGACTTGCCCAGGGAAGGGAATTCTCTTCAAGAAAAACAATAGAATTGAAATTAAAGCCTACATCGATGCAGATTGGGATAGGTCTGTTGGAGACAGGAAGTCAACCTCGGGTTACTGCACATTTGTGGGAGGAAACCTAGTCACATGGCGCAGTAAGAAGCAGAATGTAGTGGCTAGATCAAGTGCAGAAGCAGAATATCGAGCTATGGCTCACGGGGTTGCTGAACTCTTATTGCTCAGAACTCTTCTTAATGAACTTGGCATTAAGGCTGAAGGTCCTCTCAAGCTATATTGTGACAATAAAGCTGCCATCAACATTGCCAACAATCCCATGCAGCATGACAGGACAAAACATATTGAGATTGATCGGCACTTTGTTAGAGAAAGAATTGTCTCGGGTGAACTCTGTGTGCCTTATATACCATCTGAGATGCAAATTGCATATGTACTGACTAAAGGGCTGGCAGCAGCAAAGTTTAGGGACATGCTTGGCAAGTTAAGCATGATTGATATCCATGCTTAGCTTCAAGGGGAGTGTTGGATTGGAGTCTTTGTATGTATGAATATTCGGCTGATAAGAGTTCTTATTAGCCTATACTTAAGTTTTAGTTGTCCTGTACTGGGCCTATGTTAATGGGCCTAATCCTGTTTAATGTTTTAAGTTGTCTGGGTGTCCCATCACTAATCAGGGGCATTCCAGTAACTTCCTGTATCATTGTACTACATCATAATATAAATAATAGTATTGTCGACTAAGCAGTTCAGTTCGACATTCACTGCATTTTAGAGTTTCTCTTCTCTCCTTTACTACTTCCAGTACAACTCCTAAGATTACACTTACTCTATGATCACTCTTCTCCTCTCCCGGCTCCCAAAGGAAATCTCTCATCATCTTCTACAACTTGCTAGAAACCTTTATTGGGATTTTGAACACTGATAGAAAATAAATGGTTAAATTTGCTAGATTGGCCTTAATCAGTGTAGTCCTCCCACCAAGAGAAAGTTAATTCTTTTTTCCAAGAGACAAGTCTCTTTTCAAATCTTTCCACCACCGAGATCTAGAAGCTCTCTCTCTTGGGGTTATCACCTAATGGCAACCCCAGATAATTCAATGGCCAGCCTTGAGACTTCACACCCTAGCACTTCTGCACTCTCCCTAATCTCTCCCTCCTCCAAAGTTCACCTTCAAGTTTGAAATTTGTTCAAAGAGTCACCAATTTCATGTTCTTGATGAACCTCACATTACCTCCTTCACAGAATGGAATCGTGTCATCAGCAAACTGTAAATGGGTGAGAGAGGTTTCTCCCCTTCCAACTCTCAAACCTCTAATGAGGCCCCTAGAGTCTGCTCTATGAATCAATTTCCCCAAAACATTATCAATTAGTGTGAACAAGAAAGGAGATAGGAGGTCCCCTTGTCTTATACCCCTAATGGCTGGAAAGAAGTCTACCACTGCCCCATTCATAAGCATAGAATAATGACAATTCCAAACACACCCCATAACCCATTTGCACCATCTAGTCCCAAACCCAAATTTAGTCATTTTTAGACAGTATATGCCCTTAGCACCAATTAGATTGATGTACATTATTGACATTTATTGTAAATGAATAAAGTACATAATTGATTCATGTTATTATGGTTTATTTCTGTGTAATATCGTTAAACTAGACACTTAAGAGACTCATGTTAGTTTAGAATCTTCACAGTCATTGGATGGACCTGGGGAGGTTTATCCTGCCAAAGCTGACACTAATGTGTTGCCAGCTCGGTTGGGGTGGCTTGTCTCACCTGCTAGGGTAAGACCTAAAGCACATGTAGTGTGGGTTTGCATGAAACCCTAAATCGGGCAATTTTTCAATTATGCCCTAGACATTGGAGACAGATGGGAAAAACTAGAAAGTTAAACCTGACCCTAGACACGATTATGGTACTGCACTAGGTGTTGGATTGGGCTGTCTTTGATATGAGAATCAGTGAGATCCTTAGCGGGGGTCAAAACCTGGGTATGTTGGGACAGCCTAAGAATTCACCTGAGTGGATGATCATAGTGACAAAATCAGCTCCTTTGTCGGACAAGGTGAATGATCAGGGAATGCATTCTCTCTGATGGAAACCTAAACTGTTAGCAGTTGATTTCAAACTTATTCTTCTTGGGCTAAAGGGCTTATCTCCCTTGCTAGTAAAGACAAAACCTGAGTCCTAGTCGTAGTAGCCTTCTGTCGTTCCACCATAAACTTCAGGTCTCCCTCAAAACTTTGAGAACCAGCTCCCTTCTTTTGAAATAATACTTTTGTTCTGAAGTCGTCCTCCTTAGTGAGGTCCATCGATATGCTTAGGTTGATGCTACCTAGACACAGAGAATCGTCCAATTCTAAATCGCTAAAATATTCAATCTCAGGGAAGTCTTTCCTTCTTTCCTTTGGATCACTTCGTCTAACACATCTTGGGTTACACTTTTCCGGCGATAGTTTTTTTAACCTTGTCGTCTCAAACCACTGTTTCGAACCTCCAGTATGCGTAGAGGTTGAACTTCCTACAGATGGTTATTACCATCTATCAAAGGCACACCCTTAGCCACGTGCCTCTTTAAATTTTTCTTTTTAAGTTGGGCCCCTGAAATGGGATTCTTAAGTCCACCTAACCCACCTTATATGGGCTTAAAGTTTGCGGCCCATTGAAGACTTCTACCCCCTTGTCTTTTATAAGGGCCTCCTCTAGCTCACCCAAGTTCTTGAATTTTGGGCCCCCCAAATCTAGTTTTGTCATTTCCCCTGACACACCTGTTTAATCTTCCCATCTTTAGCATGTTTTCTTAACCCTTTCTAGTAGGAATGACGCCGCTTGTAACTGAATGGACATAAGATTTGTCAGAGGCCCAACAACTACCTTGTTGAGCACGTTTCGGACTTTCCTCCTTCTGCAAAGATTTTGAACTTGTCAGGCTATGTTTGCCATTTTTTGTATAACTTTCTTGTCCTTGTAAGATCTCCAATTCTTTGTTGCCATGTGTTAGAATGCTTGAGTTAGGGGTATTTTGGTCATTCTGGTTTATCTTCTTGAAAGTGAAAGGTCTATTGTATCAGAGTTTAAGTTATGTGTCACATCTTATATGAGGGACAAAATTGTCTTTCTTGTAACTCTAAGTTTTATGAATAAAATTCAAGTGGGTCAGCTAGGAGAGTGATTTTCACATTCTCTCTTCTAGTCTGGCCGAACACTCTTCTTCTTCTTTCTCTTTTCTTTCTTCTTCCTTCTTCTCTACTTTGACCTAGAATCAACTGGGGTTTATTCACATGGTATCAGAGCTGTAAGGTCGTATCCTTATTTCTTTCTTATTGTTGTTCTCTTTCTGGGTTCGCTGCCAACTTTCACAATCATCTTCTTCTTTTTCGACTGACCTGAGTGGAGGTTCAATAAGGGGCTGAAAAGGAGTTGTCGTTTTGTGGGCCTGGAGGTGAGAATGCCTCCAGTCGTTGCTGTGGTGGTTGTTGAAGTGGTATACTAAACCCTCTATTCAGTATCAAAGAGGGCTGAATGTGGACAGGTATGAACATTATTGTTGTTTGTCCAAATAAGGGACTGCGAATGTTTTCTTTTTGCTTCAAAAGTTGGTTGTGGTGATGCTCGGTGTGACTGATATGCATTTCATTCGTGTTTCTCTGCATTTCTCTTCATATGTATGCTGAAAGAAGAGTTGTCGACTGCTGAAGTTCACAACAGCAGTAGATTGGTGGAGGTTGGGTCGTGGTGATTGGTGGTGGTAGTGGTTGTGTCCTAGACCTTGTGTGTAATCAGTTCTGCAGTGTGCAGCCCAAGTGTTTGATGTGAAGACTAAGTGATTTCAGTGTTAGTGTGTTGATGGTGAATGGTTCTGTAGTGTGTAGCCCAGGTGTTTGATGTGAAGACTGAGTGATTTCAGCCTTAGTGTGTGGTGTGTAATGTGTATTTAAGGAAGCTGGGGTTGGTGGTGTTATAAGTGAGATAAGCCTTGTGAAAAAGTGTGAGCTTGTGTTGTATATTTGAAGGTGAAATAATTGAGATGGCTTCTTCCATAGATGGGAATGACAACAAAACCAGCACCATGCTTTCTTCAGATTATATAAGTGTTCAAATGACATCCATCAAGTTGAATGGTGAGAACTATGTACCATGGGCAAAATCTATGGAGGTGTTCTTGAAGGCCAAGAAGAAAGTAAAACATGTGAGATAGGAGAAACCTTCCTCTAATTCCCCTAGGTTCAGTGGTTGGGAACAAGATGATGTACAGATAATGACATGGCTTTGGAACAGCATGGAACCAAAGATTAGTGTGAACTTCATGTTCCTAGATACAGCCAAAGAGATCTGGGATCATGCTAAAAAGTTGTACTCTGGACAAGACAACACAACTAGGGTATATCAGTTATACCAAGAGTACTTCAATTTGAAGCAAGAAAGTCAAAGTTTAGAGGAGTATTATGCAAGTTTGAGGAACATCCGCAATGAGCTAAATGTGTATCACCCTCTAACATCAGATGTCCAGATCCAACAAAAGCAACGTGAACAGCTTAATGTGACTAGGTTTCTTGTGGGCTTGAAGGCTGAGTATGAGCCTGTCAGAGCACAGATATTGGGGGGATCAGCTCTCCCTTCACTTGAAGAACTTTTTACCCATCTTAAAAGGACATCCATTGAGCCGGTGGAACATTCTTCCTTCTCTGATAGATCTGGTTTGGTAGTGACTAAAGGGAGTGGCCGTGGAAGTAGAAGTGGTGGTGGCAGCAGTGGCCCTCCAAACAACCATGGTGGACACATGTTTAACTGGGCTAGTGGCCAGATTGGAGGCCGAGAGTTAGGGGGAGGCCATGGAAGAGGAATGAGTAATGCTCAGAGAAAATGTACACATTGTGGCTTAGAGGGGCACACAGTTAATTTCTGTTATTATTTGCGTGGTCCACCCAACACTTGAGCTAACCATGCTACATCTAAGAGTAGTAGCACAATTACTGAAAGCCAACAAACTGCCTCAACCCCCTCCACACCCGCTTGTGCTTCCGGGTAGGAAATGGTGAGTGTACCACGGGCAGTATATGAGCAGTTCCTTCAAACATCTCAGCAGAACACAACTACACTTGCCCATTCAGGTATGACTTGCTTAGCTTCCAAAGCCTCACCCTGGATCATTGATTCCGGAGCCTCGGACCATATGTCTGGGACTCTTGATGTATTTTCTTCCCTTTCTCGCTCCTCCACATCTCAGTCAGTTACTCTTGCTAATGGCTCTACATCAACTATTTGTGGTGTTGGTGATGTTGATTTCTCCTTGTCTTTAGCATCTGTTTTATATGTTCCTAAGTTCCCGTTTAACCTTATGTTTGTTAGCAGATTAACCAAGTCTCTTAATTGTTCTGTAACCTTTTATCCTTCTTCTTGTGTGTTTCAAGATCTCAAGATAAGGAAGAAGATTTGTGGAGGGCATGAAGCAGGTGGTTTGTATTACCTTGATGGTGGTGGCCCCCTAGTGGCTTTCTAGTCGTCTCTTACTCCTCTCCAATGGCACTACCGACTCGGTCATCCCTCTCTCAAGGCTTTGAAGCTACTAGTTCCTTCTTTGAGTCATCTTTCATCATTAGATTGTGAGTCATGTCAATTGGGAAAACATCATCGAGTCTCATTTAGTCCAAGAATTGATAGTCGTGTCTCAAGTCCTTTTGCTTTAGTTCATTCTGATGTATGGGGTCCAGTTAAAGTTGTGTCATACAATGGGTTTAAGTACTTTGTAATCTTTGTTGATGACTTTTCAAGGATGACATTGATCTATCTTATGAAAGATCGTAGTGAATTGTTCTCTATTTTTTAGAAATTTCATGCTGAAATACGCACTCAATTTGGTGTTCATATGAAAATACTTTGCTCCGACAATGTCAAAGAATACATCTCTTCACCATTTCAGCAATACCTAGAACATCATGGAATAATTCATCAAACTTCTTGTGCCTACACCTCACAACAAAACGGTGTAGCTGAACGGAAAAATAGACATCTTCTTGAAACTGCTCGGTCCTTGATGATCAATATGCATGTCCCAAAGCATTTTTGGAGTGATGTTGTTCTTACATCCTGTTTTTTGATAAATCGGATGCCCATGTCAATCCTTGGAAGCCAATCCCCTTTCTCCGTGTTGTTTCCCACTTTGTATCCATTTCCTCTCACCCCAAGAGTCTTTGGCTGTGTTTGTTTTGTTCAACACTTGGGGCCTGGAGTAGACAAGCTAGATTCTTGAGCTACGAAATGTATTTTTCTTGGCTACTCGAGGACTTAGAAAAGGTATAAGTGTTATAACCCAAAATTTCATAAATCGTTTGTGTGCTCTGATGTCACCTTTGAATCAGTTCCATTTTTCTCAGATGTCGGGGTCTCTTCTTCTCCCTTTGTGGTTCCTCTTCTTGTACCGGTTATGGACCCTCTCCCTATAGCTCCCATTCCTACTACAGATGCACATCATATGCCCGTTACTACAGAGAGGCCGCCAATTACTCAAGTGTATACCCGCCGAAATGCTTCGGCCCCTCCTCCACTTCAGCACCTGTAGACAGACCCTGCTACTACTCCTTCTCCCTCAGATCTTCATCTTCCTATTGCCTTGCGAAAAGGTAAACGTACTTGTACTTCTCATCCCATTTCAGACTATGTTTTCACTACTCACCTTTTTGCTTCTCATTGCATATCATTACTCTAATTGGTTCCCATTCCCAAGACTGTACAGGAAGCCCTTACCTCCCTAGGGTGGCAGGAAGCCATGGAAGAACTCTCTGCTCTACAACATAATCACACGTGGAAACTCACCACCCTTCCTCCTGGTAAGCACACTGTTGGGTGTAAATGGGTCTATATAGTGAAACATCTTTCTGATGGCAGTGTGGAACGATTGAAGGCATGGTTAGTGGCCAAGGGCTATTCTCAGTTATATGGTGTGGACTATATGGAGACATTCTCTCCTGTGGCTAAAATTGGTTCATTTCGGGTGTTGATCTCATTAGCTGCTATGTATGATTGGCTTCTCGTGCAACTTGACATCAAAAATGCCTTCCTACATGGTGATCTTGTTGAGGAAGTGTATATGGAGCAACCACCAGGGCTTGTTGCTCAGGGGGAGGCTGGTAAGGTGTGCAGGCTCAAAAAGGCAATCTATGGACTGAAACAATCTCCACGTTAATGGTTTGGCATGTTCAGTGAAGTGGTGAAGGCCTTTGGGATGAAACAGTGTCAGGTTGATCATTCTATGCTCAACTATAACTCAAAGGATGGGACAATCTTGCTAGTCATGTATGTGGATGATATTGTCATAACTGGAAGTGACAACAATGGCATTGACAGGCTGAAAAAATTCTTACAAGACCATTTTAATACGAAAGATCTGGGGAAACTAAAGTATTTCCTAGGAATTGAGGTTGCGAGGTCAAAACATGGGATCAACCTATGTCAGAGAAAATATGTTCTTGATCTACTTGAAGAAACCGGGTTGTTAGGTGCTAAGCCAATAGAGACTCCTATGGAACTCAATGCCAAGTTAAGTGTGGATGCAGGTGAAGAGTTTGATGATCCTGGAAGATACAAAAAGTTGGTGGGAAAGTTGAACTATCTGACCATTACCCGACCAGATATATCATTTACTGTGAATGTGGTGAGTTAGTTTATGCAACATCCCCGGGTTTCTCACTGGGAAGTTGTTCTAAGAATTGTTAGGTACCTAAAGGGTGCTCCAGGTCGTGGTTTGTTATACCAAAAGGGGGGAACTATTGAGATAGTAGGGTACACAGATGCTGACTGGGCTAGCTCTATATCAGATAGGAGGTCAACCACAAGGTATTGTACCTTCCTGGGTGGCAATCTTGTAACTTAGAAGAGCAAGAAGCAAGCAGTGGTGGCAAGAAGTAGTGCAGAAGCAGAGTACAGGGCTATGGCCCATACTACATGTGAACTAGTATGGCTGAAGAACTTACTACAGGAGATGGGGTTCTCAATTGACAAACCCATGAAACTATAGTGTGATAACCAAGCTGCTGTTCACATCTCATCCAATCCTGTCTTCCATGAAAGAACTAAACATATTGAGGTGGATTGTCACTTTGTGAGAGAGAAAGTGATAAGTGGGGTAATAACTACATCTCATGTGAGCTCAGGAAATCAGTGGGCAGATCTCTTCAAAAAGGGATGGTCTCGGGGAAGAATAGGTTACATTTCTAATAGTTGGGACTATATGATATATACTCTCTAGCTTGATGGGGAGTGTTAGAATGCTCGAGTCAGGGGTATTTTGGTCATTCTGGTTTATCTTCTTGAAAGTGAAAGGTCTATTGTATCTGAGTTTAAGTTATGTGTCCCATCTTATATGAGGGACAAAACTGTCTTTCTTGTAACTCTAAGTTTTATGAATAAAATTCAAGTGGATCGGTTAGGAGAGTGATTTTTCACATTCTCTCTTCTAGTCCGACCGAACACTCTTCTTCTTCTTTCTCTTTTCTTTCTTCTTCCTTCTTCTCTACCTTGACCTAGAATCAAATAGGGTTTATTCACACCACGTAGGACTTCATCTTCAACCTTTGCACCTTCCTCCTTCCGAGCTTCCCTCCACAATTCAGCTTCCATGGAAGAAGCCAACCAGACCTCCATGAAAGCTCCATCTACCTTCACATTCGCTCTACACAACATTGCTCTCTCTTCTACAACCTAATCCTTCCAAAGATGGATAGGTAAACCCACGATACGCACTACCACGCCTTTTAAAATCGAGGAATCCTTTGAGTGTGAAGAAGGAGACCACATGAAGATATTAATCAAGCCGTAATCATCCTATAGACATATAACCTTTGCTCCTACTTCATTTTCAAGTGGATCTAGCAAGGCTTTGTACTTATCAAAGTGTGCTAAGATATATATTTTGTTCTTAATTTCAAATGTTTTGTCAAAGAACCAGTTTGCACCAAGGTAGAGTCACGTTGCCTAGGGGATTCAAGATTGATTACTGTTCTTGAAATTTCCTCTTCTTCATTCTTTTATTTACCTCTTTTCTTTTCTGCTTTCTCTCAGCATGAAAAATTCTTTCAGAGCCTTTTCTACCTCAATCCACCCTTGACTCCTTCCATTAGGAAAATAAACTAGTTGTTTCATATTCTTGTCAAAAAATTCTGCAAGAGATATGAATGACCCTTTATGATTTCTTCTGCATTCCACCACATATCTTATTCCCACCTTCGTGGTGAGCTCTTTCCAACTTATCTCCTTCCCTCTTGCACTTGCTTTTACTAAAAGTCTCTGAACAATTCTACCACATCCAACACAACCATAAGTACTAAAGCCTTCTTGGCTTCCCCAATTCTCAAGCTAATCTGTCCTCTGATTTTTACTTCCCCCATCAGGAAGCTTCTCGCCTCCACCTATAGAAATCTCCTCCATAGATTGCAGCGCCACACTACAGTGCAAGCCTCATGTGTTTGCATTTTCTCATTGTATGTAAGCTTTGTTCTTTCAAGGTGAAACTTCATCACCTTATATTGTAATATCTTTTTTAAAAAAGTTTTACATTATTATCACGAACAAATTATGGCAAGTCAAGATAGCCTAAAGAGCAGTTTATGAGATATTTGGAACAATGACTGATGTAGTTGAAGCATGTTGAACAAACTGAAGAAAAGTGAAACACGTTATGCACACGGAACAAATGTGAGAATTCTTCTCTAACAAAGATAAAGTGTGGTTAGTTTATGTGCTTTTCTCCTCCATTTGTTTTACATGCTCCAAAGTTGCCCATTTACCTGTTGTACATTAGCAGTATTGGACAAGCCTAGATATTTTCAGTATGCTTTCTTCCTCATTCTCGTGTGTTTTAGGATTTTTCCATTGAGAAGACAATTGGTAGAGGGAGCATAGCTAATGGTCTATACGTTCTGGATGAATAACTAGACTTTAGGCCATAGGACCTTTGAGTAAGTTAAGTGAGAGTCAAGTCATTTGTAACACCATCGTTTGGGTAATAAGTCTTCTGATTCCTTGAAGTACTTGTTTCCATAATTATTTAGGTTTATGTTAGTCTCTGATTGTCACGTGTGTCAACTAAGCAAGTAGTGTAGAACTTCATTTCCATTATGTAATAAAAAAAATTAGATTTTCATTTTCACATTTAGTTTTCTGATATTTGGGAGCTGATTAATATTCCAACTAAGAATGGTAAATATAGTTCATGTCCTTTATTAAAGACTCCTTTCAATATACTTGGGTTTACCCCATGCACACAAGAGAAGAGGTTCCAAAACTTGCGAAAGATTTTCAACATATGGTCTACACCCAATTTTAGACAGAGTTTCAAGTTACCCTATATGAGTGCATAGGGTAAACCCAAGTATATTGGGAGAAGTCATCAATGAAGGAGATAAAGTATTTTTAATCATTCTCAATTGGAATGTTAACCGTTCCCCAAACATCAGAAAACAAAATGTGAAAAAGGAAAATCTAGTCTTTTATTACCTAAAGGAAATTAAGTTCTACAATGTTTACTTAATGGACAAACTTACCACACAGACTTAAATAGAACTGCAAACAACTACTTCAAGGACTCAAACGACATACTGCCCAAATAATGGTGCCAAAATTATTTGACTCTTACTTAGAGTCAGCAATACTTAGAGCACCATGGGATAATTCATCAAGCTTCTTGTGCCTACACCCCACAACAAAACGGTGTAGCTGAACAGAAAAATCGACATCTCCTTGAAACTGCTCGGTCTTTGATGCTTAATATGAATGTCCCAAAGCATTTTTGGAGTGATGCTATCCTCACATCCTATTTTCTCATCAATCGGATGCCCATGTTCATCCCCCTTCTCGAAGTTGTTTCCCACCTTGTCTCCATTTCCTCTCACCCCAAGTCTTTGAATGTGTTTGTTTTGTTCAAAACTTGGGGCCTGGTTTAGACAAGTTAGATGCACGAGCTACTAAGTGTATCTTCCTTGGCTACTCAAGGACTCAGAAAGGGTATAAGTGCTATAACCCTAATTTCTATAAGTCATTTGTGTGCTCTGATGTCACCTTCTTTGAATCGATTCTTTTTTTCTCGGATACTGTTGTTTCTTCTCCTTCCCCTGTAGTTCCTTTTCCCATCCTTGTTGCAGATCCCCTTCATGGACTGAAACAATCTCCATGCGCATGGTTTGGTAGGTTCAATGAAGTAGTGAAAGACTTTGGGATGAAACAGTATCAGGTAGACCATTCATGTTCAGCCATGACTCAAAAGATGGGAAAATCTTGCTAGTGATTTATGTGGATGATATTGTCATAACTGGGAGTGAAAGTAATGGGATTGATAGGTTGAAGAAATTCCTACAGGACCACTTCAATACAAAAGATTTGGGTAAGATGAAGTACTTCCTAGGAATAGAAGTTGCAAGGTCAAGGCATTGAATTAACTTATGTCAAAGAAAATATGTTCTTGACCTACTTGAAGAAACAGGACTGTTAGGTGCTAAACCAGCAGAGACTCCTATGGAACTTAATGTCAAGTTGAGT
This sequence comes from Nelumbo lutea, assembly GCF_056320005.1. Classification (NCBI taxonomy): domain Eukaryota; kingdom Viridiplantae; phylum Streptophyta; class Magnoliopsida; order Proteales; family Nelumbonaceae; genus Nelumbo; species Nelumbo lutea. Next base: position 31,673,356 of record NC_142691.1, read on the forward strand.
GTTGATGCAGGTGAAGAGTTTGATGATCCTGAAAGATACAGGAGGTTGGTGGGAAAGTTGAATTATCCGACTATTATCCAACTAGATATATCATTTGTTGTGAGTATGGTGAGTCAGTTTATGCAACATCCTCGGATTCCTCATTGGGAAGCAGTTCTAAGGATTGTTAGGTATCTGAAGGGAGCTCCGGGTCGTGGTTTGCTATATCAAAGTGGAGGGACTCTTGAAATAGTAGGATATACAAATGCTGATTGGGTTGGTTCTATATTAGATAGGAGATCAACTATAGGGTATTGTACCTTCTTTGGTGGCAATCTTGTAACTTGGAAGAGCAAGAAACAAACAGTGGTGGCAAGGAGTAGTGTAGAAGCGGAGTACAGAGATATGGCTCATACCACATGTGAACTAGTATGGTTGAAGAACTTGCTACAACAGATGGGGTTCTCGGTTAACAAACCCATGAGACTATATTGTGATAATCAAGCTGCTGTTCACATCTCTTCCAACCCAGTCTTCCATGAGAGAACCGAGCATATTGAGGTCGATAGTCACTTTGTGAGAGAGAAAGTGATAAGTGGAGTGATAACCACATCTCATGTGAGCTCAGTAAATCAGTGGGCAGAGGGATTGTCTCGGGGCAGAGTAGATTATATTTGTGACAAGCTAGGACTATATGACATATACTCTCCAGCTTGAGGGGGAGTGTTAGAGTACACAAAATAGGGGTATTTTGGTCATTTGGGTTCTATTTGAGAGTGAAATGTCTGTTTTGCTTAAGTTTAATTTATGTGTCCCATCACTTATGAGGGACAATATGGTCTTTCTTGTAACTATTTATTGGAGATAAATACAAGTGGGTCGACTAGAGAGAACTGATTTTCCTCTACTGGTCGAACCCTTCTTCTTCTTCTTCTTCTTCTCCTTCTTCTCTACTGTAACCTAGGACTAAATAAGGTTTTCACACTCTACAACATTTTAAACTGTCCTTTCATTTCAAAAGGTTGTTTTTCTTCTACAACAGGCTCGTCTTCTTCTTGTTTCACCTCTTTTTTCCCATACACAGTGTGTATGGAGAATTGAATCGGATAAATAGTTAAAGAAACTTGTTTCAGCCTAGTTGTTACTGGTTTTTGGAGAGAAGGGTTGTCATCCTCTTAACAAATTCAAGTGTGTTGCCCAAAACCCTAATTTTCAAAAGAAATCTGATTGTGCGGCCCACAGGGAGTTTGACCTGGGTGCTCAGTGACTGAAAGTCTTCATATCCTTCCATCTTGAAGATCAATACAAGTGGTTTGGTGTTTTGTGAAGTCCACAAGGTGCAGCTGAGATTTCTCCTTTTCTCTTGGATTCTAGGTGTAACGTAGGTAGCAAGTACGACTACATAGAGGTTGACTCACAACACAGTTTTTCTTCTGTCTTCATTCGTTGTTATTTGAAGCTATTAGAAGTTATTTTTCAAGTATTTTAAGAAGATGAACCCTTCAAAAGTTGAAAACAAGCATGTTGCTGAATCTGAATAGGTTCTGAGAGCCTATGTTAACTCTCTACTTGTTGTGACCTCACTGAAGCTATATGGAACTAAATATCTGGCTTGGTCACAATAAGTGAGTGGGACTGACATAGGAAAGCAAGTCTAATCCTATTTCTTGTGGTCTGATCAACATAGGAGATTTTTTGTAGGAGATCAACACCTTGCCACCTTCCGCAGTTGAGTAAGTCTTCCACTACTGTCTGGCTTCGGGCGATACATTACAGACCATTCCAATAGTCTTTCCTTTCCAAATCAAAAACATGTTCTTCCTGGGCTAAAGGGCTGATCTCCCTTCCGAGTAAAGACAAAACCTGAGTCCCAGTCGTAGTAGCCTTCTGTCATTCTACCATAAATAGCAAATCTCCCTCAAAACTTTGAGAACCAGCTCCCTCCTCTTGAAATAATACTTACATTCTGAAGTTGTCCTCCTCAGTGATGCCCTTCGATCTGCTTAGGTTGATGCTACCCAGACTCATAGAATTGTCCTATTCTGAATTGCTAAAATCTTCAATCTCAAGGAAGGCCTTCCTTCTTTCCTTTGGATCACTTCGTCTAACACATCTTGGGTTACGCTTTTTGGGTGACGGTTTTTTAAATCTTGTCATTGCAAACCGCTATTTCGAACCTCCAGTATGCGCAGAGGTTGAACTTCCTACAGATGGTTATTACCATCTATCGAAGGCACACCCTTAGCCACGTGCCTCTTAAAATTTTCTCTTTTAAGTTGGGCCTCTAAAATGGGCTTCTTAAGTCCACCTGACCCACCTTATATGGGCTTGAAGTTTGCGGCCTATTGAAGACTTCTACCCCCTTGTCTTTCATAAGGGCCTCCTCTACCTGGCCCACCGATTTAATGTTCCCATCTTCAGCATGTTTTCCTAACCCTTTCTGGTCTTCTCGCAGAAAAGCAGGTGCAATTGATAGTTTAGGAATGACGCCACTTGTAACTGCATGGACATAAGATTTGTCAGAGGCCCAACAGCTACCTTGTTGAGCACGCTTCGGCCGTTCCTCCTTCTGCAAAGCTTTTGAACTTCTCAAGTTATGTTCACCCTTTTTTGTATTACTTTCTTTTCCTTGCAGGATCCCCAATCCTTTACTGCTACGTAGGACTTCATCTTCAACCTTTGCATCTTCCTCCTTCCGAGCTTCCCTCCACAGCTCATCTTCCAAGGAGGAAGCCAACCAGACCTCCATGAAAGCTCCTTCTACCTTCACATTCACTTTCCTGGGAATATCCTCGGGCTTGACTCCATTCAACAATACAACTGCAGACCTAAGGTCTCCCTAGAATACCCCCTCCAGTTTCACTCCTCACAACACTGCTATTGCTATTGCAACCTCATCCTTCCAAAGATGGAAAGGTAAATCCACTATACACATTACCACCCCATTTAAAATCGAGGAATCCTTTGAGTGTGAAGAAGGAGACCACCGGAAGATATTAATTGAGCCGTAATCATCTCTGTACGCATACAACAACCTCTACTCCTACTTCATTTTCAAGTGGATCCAAGAAGGCTTTACACTTATCAAAGGGTGGATCCAAGAAGGCTTTGCAACCAAGGTAGAGTCACATTGCCTAGGGGATTCAAGATGGACTACTGTTCTTGAAATCTCTTCTTCTTCCTTATTTTATGTACCACTTTTCTTTTCTGCCTTCTCTCTGCACGAAAATTCTTTCAAAGGCTTTGCTATCTCCATCCACTCCTGACTCCTTCCATCAGGAAAATAGACTAGTTGTTTCCTATTCTTGTCAAAAAATTCTGTAAGAGATTGAACAACCCTTTATGATTTCTTCTCATTCCACCACATATCTTCTTCCCACCTTCGTGGTGAGCTCTTTCCAACTTATCTCCTTCCCTCTTGCACTGGATTTTACTAAAAGTCTGTGAACAATTCTACCACATCCAACACAACCATAAGTACTAAAGCCTTCTTGGCTTCCCCTATTCTCAAGTTAATCTGTCCTCTGATTTTTATTTCCCCCATCAGGAAGCTTTTCGCCTCCACCTTTAGAAATCTCCTCCATAGATTGGCCTCAACAAAGTTCTCCATTCTTCTTTGAGCTTAATAGGTTGCAGCTTCACACCACACTAATTTCTCCTTCTATTCACCGACTCCAAGCCTCCTGTGTTTGCATCTTCTCCTTGTATGTAAGCTTTGTTATTTCAAGGTGAAACTTCATCACCTTATATTGTAATATCTTTTTTAAAAAAAATTTACATTATTATCATGAACAAATAATGGCAAGTCAAGATGGCCTGAAGAGCTGTTTATGAGATATTTGGAACAATGATGGATGTAGTTGAAGCATGTTGAACAAACTCAAGAAAAGTGAAACACATTATGCACACGGAACAGATGTGAGAATTCTTCTCTAACAAAGATAAAGTGTGGTTAGTTTATGTGATTTTCTCCTCCATTTGTTTTACATGCTCCAAAGTTGCCCATTTACCTGTTGTACATTAGCAGTATTGGACATGCCTAGAATTTTTCAGTATGCTTTATGAATAACTGGACTTTCGGCCATAGGGCCTTTGAGTAAGTTAAGTGAGAGTTAAGTCATTTGTAACACCATCGTTTGCGTAATAAGTCTTCTGATTCCTTGAAGTACTTTTTTACATAATTATTTAGGTTTATGTCAGTCTCTGATTGTCAAATGTGTCAACTAAGCAAGTAGTGTAGAACTTCATTTCCATTATGTAATAAAAAATTAGATTTTCATTTTCACATTTAGTTTTCTATGTTTGGAGCTGATTAATATTTCAACTAAGAATGGTAAAATTGTTCATGTCCTTTATTAAAGACTCCTTTCAATATACTTGGGTTTACCCTATGCACACAAGAGAAGAGGTTCCAAAGCTTGTGAAAGATTTTCAGCATATGGTCTACACCAAATTTTAGACAGAGATTCAAGTTACTCTATGTTTGTGCATAGGGTAAATCCAAGTATATTGGGAGAAGTCATCAATAAAGGAGATAAAGTATTTGTAGTGATTCTCAATTGGAATATTAACCGGTCCCCAAACATCAGAAAACAAAATGTGAAAAGGAAAATCTAGTCTTTTATTACCTAAAGGAAATGAAGTTCTACAATGTTTACTTGTTTGACACACTTGCCACATAGACTTAAACAGAATTGCAAATAACTATTTTAAGGACTCAAAAGACTACTGTCCATATAATGGTGCCAAAAATTATTTGACTAACCCCCTAGACTCGATTATGGTACTGCACTAGGTGTTGGATTGGGTTGTCTTTGATGTGCCAACCAATGAGATCCTTAACAGGGGTCAAAACCTGGGTATGTTGGGACAATCTGAGAATTCACCTGAGTGGGTGATCATAGTGATAGAATCAGCCCCTTTGTCGGACAAAGTGAATGATCGGGAATGCATTCTCTCTGATGGAAACCTAAAACTACCGGCAATTGATTTCAACCATTGAAATTTGTTTTTGTAAAATATATTTATATAAAGATATACATATATATTATGATTTCAAAATGTTTGCAAAAGGTTTTAGTTCCCGAGATCCATGAGAGTAGAGTGTGCAACACTTTTCCTTGTAGCTGAGGGAGAGGTCCTCTCTTGTCGAGTAGTGTTTGATCATTATGGGCTGAGAGGTTAAGTGTAAGACCACTGAGGTTAATACCTGATGGGCTAATCTTGCATTTGCCCACAGTTCTTGGGTTTTCATAAGTTGACTAGACCCAAGGACCATTTAGTGTAAATGATGGGCCCATTAAGAGCCCATGGTGATGGACTCAAGGGTTCACTATCTCCTACATTGAATTCAGTTAGGCCTTGTAAAAAAGGATGGGCTGAACCCATGTGGCTGATGTGTAGATCAATGTTTGGGTCCCACGCCATACAAGGAGAGCCAACTGGCAGTAGGTTAACAGGTTAAATGAGCACATAAACTTAATGGGCCTAAAGCCCAATTCAAACTGGGTTGATTAGATTAATTAAATAGGGGCAGATTTGGGTTTGGATCAGCAGATAAGGATAAGAGGATAACTCTTATCCACTTAAAGAGTCTAGATCCAAATATTATTTGGATCAGGAAACTCCTAATTTGATTAGGATTAAGCTGATCTTAAACTGCAGATAAGATAAGGGATTATCCTTATCACTTGAAGAGTTCAGATCCAAATAAAGATTTAGATCAGGAAACTCCTAATCAGATTTGGAGGTTGTCTCTTTAAGGCTATAAATAAGAGAGCAGGGCGAACATGCAAAACACATAACAGACATTACAGCAGTTTGCAGAGTCCTCCCCGGTTCTTGCTGCCCCTACCCGGTTCGTGCTCACCAGCCCACTACCCCATTCTTGCTGAAGAGCCATCTTGTTGATCATGCTTCACCTCACATTGTGTCATCTTCAGTGGAAGTAGTTTTTAGATTTCTCCTTGGGCGTGAACACATTCATTGGGAGTTACTACTACTCCGTATCAGGTATATCCCTGTCCTCCCTTTTGGTTTCAGATCTGGTCCGATTTGGTTCAAAATTGATCATTAAAAATGCAGTTTTCTAAAATAGGGAATGCGATTCCCAGATGGGCGAGAAAGAAATTTATGAAAATTTGCCCAACCTTCCTGCATGGTTCAGCTGAATTAGAAAATGGAAGAGAAAAGGAGAAAGATAAAGTGGTCAGACCCCGAAGGCGCTTCCTACATACCCTCTAGCGAGGGATTAGGACATTGTAGTTTACTAGAGTTGGAATTTTGGCTATGATGGAGAAGGACGGTGGCAGTTGTATAGGAGATGGAAGGTGATTTAGATGGAAGGAAGGAAGAAAGGGAGCATTAAAGGTTTGGACGTGAACGATCAGCTCCCAAAAGTCCATTGAATAGAAGGGACGCCTAGAACACTTGATTGGTTTATACCAAAAAAGAGGGTATAAACCTCTCCGTGAAGCCCATGCAGCAGTAGTAGCAGCCCATGCAAAGCTTTACAGACCTCTCCGTGACTTGTTTACAGCCGTAGGCCACGTCATAACCACCTACATGCATTGCTCATGGTAATGATGAGCTGATAAGTGAGAAGGCCTATATAAGGCCTACGGGTAGAACAAAATGGCCAAGAAAATCATAACCAACTTATTCCTTTCCCTCTTTCTCTTCTTTCTCTCTCTCTCTTAATTCCGTTTTTGGACGAAGGTGCTCTCTCAAAGAAGCTCCGTTGACTTAGAGTTCATCTGATTTATATCAAAAGAAAAAAGATAAGTTTTCAACAACGAAACATGAGGTCATTTTTCTTCTTCTTTCCTTTACTTAATTAATTATTTCATTTTTCTTTTATTCAGTACTACATTGATTCATTCCTTAATTCCTTCATTAAAATTAATTCATTCCTTGTCATTCTCACATTTATGCATACATTTATTATGGTGAATGCATGAGTGTAACCATATGAATGAATGCATGTATGAATGAGTGGATGCTTGATGCATGAATGCAAAGGAAAGAATGCAGCAATCAATGCAAGCATAAATGCACGAATGAGCGAATCTATGCTCCAATCCATATGCATGAATGCACAAAGGAATGGATGAATGCATAATTTAAGGAATTAATTAATGTGAATGAAAGAATTTAGGAATGAATCAATTATGTAAGGAACAAAAAGAAGAAAAGAAGAATGAATGAATCAATTATGTAATGAGCAAAAAGAAGAATGAACAAATGTAGGATGGAAGAAAGGAAGCAAGAAAAGAAACAAAGCAATAAAAGAAAAAAATAAGAATGCAAGAGGTGGTACTCTGTACTCTGATTCGAATTCTTAGGGATTGGCTAGGCGGCTGAACCAAAAATACGGAAAGAAAATGATCAAGAGAAAGCGGTCGGACCCCAAAGGACTGCCCACATACCCACTAGCAAGGGATCAGGACGTTGTAGTTCATGGAGTTGGAATTCTGGCAATGGACAAAGATGGTGGCAGTTGTCTGAGGGATGGAAAGTGGTTAAGACAAAAGGAAGGAAGGAAGAGGGAACACTAATGGTTCAAAGGTGAATGTTGAACATCCAAAAGTCCCTTGAATGCGGCAGGCAAGTTGAAGACTTAGACCGGTACCACAAAGGAGGGACTTTGAACCAAGGCATGTTGCTTTAAGTGATCATGTGCCAAGATAGCAATTAAATGGACTGGTAGATGACTCATAGCCCAATACCTATGCTATTGCCTATAATTGAAGTTAAAAATTCTTAGGGCCCTTGTCGTGATTCTAAAAAAGAAGAGACATGGGAGTTTTTACCATCTGTCAAGTAGAATTTTATGTGGGCAGGGACAACAAAAATATATAGGAACAAGCAAAAGCAATGTACTCAAAACAAAGGCACTATGTTAGAATTTATCAGTTACAAGCTTGTAGAGAAGATGAACCGAATGGCCCATAGGCTGTTTATCCTTTTTTATCTTTTTTTGTTCTTTGCTGTAATGGGCCTTAATTAGGGCCCGTATTTTTTTTATGTAATGTGTTTTATTTTCTGCCCAACCAGGGGCCTCTTTGTAAATTACTAATGTTTAACTTAATGAAATGGGATTAGGGCCTTAAGAGGAGATTATGTTAGAAAATCTCTCTCTGAACCCTAGTTGCCACTACATTCTTCTTCCTCTCCTCTCTTCTTGAAACCTGATTTCAGCTACTTTCTATGGATTCTCTACAACATTTTAAACAGTCCTTTCATTTCAAAAGGTTGTTTATCTTCTTGGTATCAAAGCAGGCTTGTCTTCTTCTCTTTTCACCTCTTTTTTCCCATACACAGTGTGTATGGTGAACTGAATTGGATGAATAGTTAAAGAAACCTGTTTCAGCCTAGTTGTTAGTGGTTTTTGGAGAAGGGGACTGGTTTTTTCGTCCTCCTAACAGATTCAAGTGTGTTGCCCGAACCCTAATTTTTTAGGGAAATATGATTGTGGGCTCCACAGGGAATTTGAACTAGGTGCTCAGTTACTGGAAGTCTTCTTATCCTTCATCTTGAAGATCGATTCAAGTGGTTTGGTGTTCTGTGAAGTCTACAAGGTGCGGCTAATATTTCTCTGATTCTCCCGGGTTCTGGGTGTGACGCAGGTAGCAGGTACGACTGCATAGAGGTTTACTCACAACACAGTTTTTCTTCTGTTATTCAAAGTTGTTAGAAGTTATTTTTGAAGTATTTTAAAAAGATGAACCCTTCAGATGTTGAAAACAAGCATGTTGCTGAATCCGGATAGGTTCCGGGAGCCTCTGTTGGCTCTTTACGGGCTATGACCACAGTCAAGCTAGATGGAACTAATTATTTGGCTTGGTTACAATCAGTAAAAATTCATATCTACAGTAGAGGAAAATGGGGTTTTATCTCCGGCAGCAAAAAGGCTCCCTCGGAAGATGACCCATCATATGAAAAATGGACGCAAGAAAATTATATTGTTATTGGTTGGCTTGTGAACTCAATGCAACCTTAGATTTGTCAACACTATTTGTGGATGAATTTAGCAAAGGAAATTTGGGATAGTGTTGTTGAAACCTATTCCCATAAATTAAATGTAGCTTGGGCTTACAAGTTGAGGAGTGATGTGAAGAATTTGAGACAGGGGGAGAAACCTTTAACTGTTTATTTATCAATACTGAAGTGTATATGGCAATAAAATGATTTGATAGAAGCTATCGCCTGGGACACCAATAATGATGCTGAGACCTAGAGGAAACTTGTTAAGAGAAACAAGGTGTTTGAGTTTTTGACAGGGCTGAATCCAGAGTATGACATGACAAAGCAAAATATCTTATCCAAGGATAATGTTTCACTATCTCAAGTCTATGCCTTGGTAAGTAGTGAAAAAAGCAGGAGACTTGTCCAGGTTCAAGGGGCTGGTCTAAATGATCACTTTTCTAATATGGGAGTGAAACCTAAGGAAGTCTGATAAAAACAAGTGTTAGAAATTATTTGTGAGTTCTGTAAGAAACCAAAACACACTAAAAACAAGTGTTAGAAATTGCACCCTGAACTTCTTCCTCTTCGCTTTCAAAAGAAGTTTGATAATATGAAGGCGGTGAGTGCCAATGTTGCTGCTGGTCCAGATACTGAAAGATGCCTAACTGAAGAGAAGACTACTAGTGAGCAGTTAGTAGCTATAAAGGTAGAGTATGACAAATTTGGAAGGATGGTCAGTCACCTAGAGGGTGTGGCCTCCTCTTCCAACCCTCCAGGAAATTAAACCTCTTCTGCATTTGCTCATTTAGGTATATGGCTTTCTACCAATCATGCAACTATTTCAGGTAATCATAGGAATCCTTGGATTATTAATTCTTGTGCTTCTAATCACATGACTGGCATTTCCACTTTGTTTGTTTCTTATGATTTACTTCCTGGTCGTGACAAAATCATCATAGCCAATGGCTCTCTTACCCCTATCTCCTACAAGGGAATCATCAAGGCTACAGATTCCTTGGTACTTCCTTCTACTCTTCATGCACCCAAGCTAAATACAAATTTGTTATCTGTAAGTACTCTAACTAAGTCTTTGAAATGTTGTGTAACCTTCTTTCCTTCCTACTATGTTTTTCAGGATCTGGAGTCTCAGAAAATGATTGGGAGTGGCCATGAGGCGAATGGAATTAATCTGCTATACACTCCTGGACAGAGCCATGGACAACCTGGAAAAACTGCTTTTGGATCTACATCTACAGAATCTATCAGTCGGGTCATGTTATGTCATTTTCATTTGGGTCATCTTTTTCTTATGCATTAAGTCATTTATTCCCATAACTGTTTAAGGGAATTGGTCTATCCAATCTTCATTGTAAGTCTTCCGAGTTGTCAAAGCATTGTAGAAGCAATTATCCTTTGAGTAATAAAAGATCTTTTTCATTCCATATTGTGCACTTTGATGTGTGGGGGCCTTGCCACTTACCTTCTATGGATGACCACAAATATTTTATCTTGTTCATTGATGATTTTTCACGGTTCACTTGGATATTTTTGATGAAGTCCCATGATGAAGTTCCCAGACTTGTGAGGCAATTCAATGAATTTGTTCTAACCTAGTTTTATACCAGAATTAAAATTTTTAGATCCGACAATGCAAAAGAATATTTTGAGAAAAACCTGACCTACTATCTCACTGGTTTGGGGGTTATTCGTCAAAGCTCATGTGTTAGGACCCCTGAACAGAATGAAGTTGTTGAAAGAAAAAATCGGCATATTGTTGAAGTTGCAAGAAGTATCATATTTGCCTCACATGTCCCTAAAAAATTATCGGGTGATGTTCTCACTGCAACCTACCTAATCAACCGTATGCCATCTAGGGTTTTGGGGTTCAAGTCTCCCTTCAGTCTTCTTCATCCAGGCATGAACCTCTTTCCTATTCCACTCCATGTCTGTGGCTGAACTTGTTATGTACATATCCCAAGTGTCTAGAGACATAAATTTGAACCAAAAGCCCACAAGTGTATTTTCCTTGATTATTCCCCCATACAAAAGGGTTATTATTGTTTTGATCCAAAGATTGGAACTCGGTATGTCTCAATGGATGTAACATTTGAAGAGCTCTCTTCCTTTTATGATTCCTCTCAGGAGAGGCATTGTCCAAATGGGGAGAATCTGTCATAGTTGTTTCCTCTCCCCCGTCCTGTCCCAGTTGAGTCTTCTTTTGAGACTCTTCCTCCTACAAATGAATTAAGGGAGTCATTTCATTCTCATTCCAGTATTCCTATCCCTCCTCCTTTACCTCACCGTCCTCTTTTTAATCCTAGGTTATACCAACAATAGAGAACCAGTTGTGAGAAGATTGTTTCCCCTACACCACATGAGCTTTCTGCACTTCCAGTCACAGAAGAGACAACAGGTATTGATCCCTTTGGAGTCATCCTTTCCAAACCTTGATATCCCTATTGCTATTAGGAAAGGAAAAAGCAAGTGTACTAAACATTGCATTTCCAAACACATTTCTTATAGTTTGCTCTCTCCTTTATCTTTTGTCTACCTTTCTTTGGTTGCTTCTAACCCAATTCCCAGGTCTGTGTCAGAAACTCTTACTATTCCATAATGGAGGGATGCTATGATAATAAAAAATGATGCCCTGCACAAGAATGACACTTAGGAAGTGGTCAATTTACTTGATGGTAAGGATCCAGTAGGCTGTAAGTGGGTCTTTACCATCAAATATCATGCTAATGGCACCACTGAAAGGTACAAGGCTAGGCTTGTTGCAAAAGGTTATACATAGATATATGGGATTGATTATCTGGAGACCTTTGCTCCTGTTACCAAGATGACTTTTGTGAGAGTTCTACTATCTCTTGTTGCATATCAGACTGGCAACTTTATCAGTTGGATGTAAAGAATGCATTTCTGAATGGAGATTTACATGAGGAGGTCTATATGTCTCTTCCTCCAGGGATGTATGAAACAGATATTGTAGAGAAGGTGGGCCGAATGGCCCATAGGCTGTTTGTTCTTTGTTGTTATTTATGTTTTTCTGTAATGGGCCTTATTTTGGGCCCATCCTGTCTATATTAAGTTCTTTGTAAATTCTTCCCCAACTAAGAGCCTCCTTGTAATTATTCAAACCTATTTTAATAAAATAGTATTAGGGTGCTGAGAGAGGTTCAGTTCGAAATCCTCTTCTCAAACACTCATTGCAGAATACTCAACTCTCCTCTCTTCAGTTTCAACAGATATGAAAGGGAAGGTCTGCAAGCTGAAGAAATCTCTTTACGGACTTAAAGAGACTCCTAGGGCATGGTTTGAAAGGTTTAGGGCTGCCCTTGTTAACTTTGGCTATGTATAGACTTAGTCTGATCATACCCTCTTTGTGAAGAGGAGAGGATCCTTGGCAGTTTATCTAATTGTGTATGTTGATGATATTGTTGTGACTGGTAATGATGCATTAGGGATTATTGATCTCAAACTTTTACTTAATACAGAGTTTGAGATCAAAGATCTGGGGGAATTGAGATACTTTCTTGGCATAGAAGTTGCTCGATCTAAGGATGAGATCCTTATATCTCAGAGAAAGTATGTACTTGACTTGCTCTTTGAAACAGGGAAGATGGGTGCTAGACCCGTTGCTACTCCTATTGATATGAGTCATAAACTCTTTGTTTCAAATGGAATATTATTGAAAAATAAGGGAATCTTCCAGAGGCTACTTGGGAAACTTCTCTATTTATGCATGACTTGGCTAGACATTTCATAAGAAGTCAGTTTCATTAGTCAGTTCATGCATGTTCCCAGGGACAATCACAAGGCAGGAGTAGAGCGGATTCTGTGTTAGTTGAAGGGTTCTCCTGGAAAGGGAATTCTATTTGCTAAGCATGGTAATATGAAACTTGAAGCCTACACAGATGCTGATTGGGCCGAAAATATTGATGACAGAAGATCTACTTCTATATACTGTAGCTTGGTGGCAGATAATATTGTCTCTTGGAGAAGTAAGAAATAATTAGTTGTTGCCAGATCTTCAGTTAAAGCTGAATATAGAGCCATGGCTCATGGAGGTTTTGAACTACTGTGGCTTAGATCCTTGATGGAGGAACTAGGTATTGAGCATTATAAGCCATTGATGTTATACTATGATAATCAGGCTGCCATCAACATTGCTTACCATCCAATTCAACATGACAGAATCAAACATATTGAAGTTGACAGACACTTCATTCGAGAAAGAGTGGCTTCTAGAGAAGTGTGTCAACCTTTCATAACTTCTAAAGGACAGCTAGTTGATTTCCTCACCAAGGGAATTCCCAAGACTAAACTTCAGCATGATACTGGCAAGCTTGGCATGATTCACATATATGCTCAGCTTGAGGGGGAGTGTAGAGAAGATGGGCCAAATGGCCCATAGATTGTTTATCATGTTTTATCTTTTTATGTTCTTTGTTGCAATGGGCCTTAATCTGGGCTCCTTTTTTTTCTTATGTTATGTTTTTGATTTTCTGCCCAACCAGGGGCCTCTCTGTAAATTACTAAATTTTAAGCTAATGAAATGGGATTAGGAGTGTAAGACGAGATTATGTTCAAAAATCTCTCTCGGAACCCTAGTTGTTGCCACCTTCTTCTTCTTCCTCTTCTCTCTTCTTGAAACCTAATTTCTGCTACTCTATTTATTCTCTACAACATTTTAAATAGTCTTTTCATTTCAAAAGGCTGTTTTTCTTCCAAGCCTATTCATCAATAGGTAAGCAAGGAGAAAGAAGCTTATTAGCTTTCCATTCTGCCCTCACTTCAATTAGGAAAGAGTTGGATTACTGCCAAAGCAGAGAATGGGAGAGCGAGAAAGATATGAAAGCCTATAAACAGTTGGTCTCCCAACTATTGGACGGTGAAATCCATTATATGGCTGGCTGAACCATGCTAGATGGTTGGGGGAAATATAAAAAAATTTCTTTCAGCCTTCCAAGAATCGCACTCCCAATTTCAAAAAAACTGCATTTTTCTAGGATCATTCTTGCACTGCAACTAAATCAGATTTGAAACCAGGAGGGAGAAGTATACCTGATACGGATTCCACAGATGTAGCTCCCAAAGTGGTAGTTCACATCCAATTCAAATCCCAAAACCAGCTTTCATTGAAGATGGCATAGCTTGGAGTGCAGTCGGTTCAGCAATGCAGTTTTTAGCAAAACTGCAATCCAACTATATGGATCGAACAAGGGAGGTGACCACGGTTTTTCAATGATATTTTCTTGCAAAATTCAGAGATTGAACTGATCAAGATCAGTCTCAAAAAGGGGGAGATAGGACTAGGGTTTCTGGGGCAGCAAGAATAGAGAGAGTTGAAAGCAAAGTGATCTGAAGCAGTTCACCTCCTCTCTTTTCATAAGCCTTGAGGAGAACCACTCCTAATCGAATTAGGAGGTTTGTAATCCAAATCTTTATTTGGATCTGGACTATATTAGTGGATAGGTTTTATCCTCTTATGAGAATGGGTGACCAAACCCCATATTTGCCAAGGTCAGATGATTGCTTAAGTTGTCACGTGACATCTTGATTAATCATATTAATCATGGGCTTTAACCCCATCAAGCAAATGGCTCATGTCCCAAGATAGTTGCTGGCGCATTTAGGTTCAATTTGTATGGCATGGGACCCCAACAATGACCTCACATAAGCCCACATGGGTTCAGCCCAGCCTCTGTGAAAAAGTTTGGCTGAATTCACTGCCAAATGCAGTGAACCCCTGAGTCCATCACTATGGACTTAAAACGGGCCTAAAATTTATAGTTAAATGATCATCGAGTCCAGCCATCCTATGAAGGCCCAAGGATAATAGACTTAAGTAAGACATAGCCCATCAGGTAAACAGACTTCAATGGTCCCTTACACTAAACCTCTTAACCCACAATGATCAAACACTGGCCGATAAGGAAGGACCACTCCCCTGATTGTAAGGTGCAATGTTGCACTCTCTACTCGAATGGGTCTCGGGAATTAAAACATTTTTGCAAACATGTTTCTTTAAAACATAATATATATATATATGCATACCATATAAATATATTTTACAAAACAAATCTCAAACTCTGTTGAAATCTACTATCAGCAATTTCGGTTTCCATTAGAGTGCATTCTCAGACTGCCCCAACATACCCAGGTTTTGACCCCAAAGGATCTCACTGATTGGCATATCAAAGACAACCCGATCTAACACCCAGTGCAGTACCATAATAAAGTTTAGGGGTTATGTGTAATTTCCAGTCTAATGGTTCGGGTTCAGTGCTTCAAATAAACACACACTACATGTGCTTTGGGTCTCACCCTAGCAACTAAGACAAGGTGCTGTGTTATGGACCCGGGCGTAGGATCCTGTCATGGGTCGGTCCACGGGGAGAACCTCTAGCTTCCCCTTGCCCCTCCCCTTGTGTGGAGACCCTATCGTGGTGACCTAAGGGATGATTTGTCCAAGAGATCACCCTAACTCTCCTCAACTCTTTTCTTGATTGAAAATTGGATGCCTTTATTCTCAAATCGCAGCTCCTTAAATAGAAGATTACAAGAGGTAAGAGTCTGCCTTGTAGGAAGACTCCTTGTTGAATTCGACTGCTTACAAATAAGACTCCTACTTGGGAAGGATAAGGCTTCCCTAAGATAAATCAAACTCCTACTACTCTTCTAATAGATAAAGAACAGATAAGAACATATAAGAGAGACTGCTAAGGATAAGATAAGATAAGAAAAGTTGTTGGATGATAAGATAAGTTGCTGGCTAAGGAGCGGATAAAATAAGCTACTGCCATGTGGACCCCTCTTCACTGCTGCTGCTGGCGGAGGTACGTCCTCCCCACGAACGCATCTACATCATTACACCCCTCCTGGGCAACGAGCTTATCCCCAAGTTCGATATCTGGATATGCGTCTTGAAGATCAGTCCATGGGATCCAAGTGGCCTTGGCTGATGGTAGGTCATCCCATTCCACCAGGAATTCGAGAACACCCCGATTGACTCGGCCTTAGCTAATGGATCATTCCCTTCCACTGGTGGATAAGGATCTATATCTTTTCCCTTTGGTGTTTCATTATCAAATGTTTTAAATGTTCCAAAGTTTCCCATTAACTTGTTCATTAACAATATTACACATGCCTTGAACTGCTTAGTAAATAACAATTCCTCCCCCGTCTTTTTTTTTTTTCAGTATTTGGCCTTTGACAAGACAATTGGAAAAGGAGGACATGGTCCATATGTCTTTTGAGTCCTTCAAGTACTTGGTTCTAGTCTTTTTAAGTTTTTGTCAGTCAGTGATTTGATGTGTCAAGTGTGTCAACCGTGCAAGAATTATACAACTTCCTTTTCCTTTACATAATAAAATATCAAAATTTCCTTCTCACATTGTGTTTCCTGATGTTTGGGAACTGATTTATATTCCAACTAAAAATGACTACAAATACTCCATATCCCTTATTGATGACTTCTTTCAATATACTTGGTTTTACCTTATGCACTCACATAGGGTAACTTGAATCTCTGTCTGAAATTGGGTGTAAACCATACTTTGAAATCATTCACAATTTTTGGGAGTTCTTCTCATGAGTGCATAGAGTAAACCCGAGTATATCAAGAGAAGTCATCAATAAAAGCAAAAATATTTATAGCCATTTTTATTTAGAATATTAATCAATTACCAAGCATTAGAAAACACAAGTGAAAAATAAATTTTGATACTTTATTACATAAAGAAAATGAAGTTCTATAATGCTTGCTTAGTTGATACACTTGACACTTAAAATCACTGACGGACAAAGACTTGAACAAATCTAGAAACAAGTACTTCAAGGATTTACAAAGGCATATCGCCCAAAGTATGGTAACACAAAATTACTCGATTCTTACTTGGCTGACTCAAAGCTCCTGAGACTACAAGGCTAGATTTATTCTCCAACACATATAAACCACCATCCATGTTCCCTCTACCAATCATCTTTCCGGAGGCCAAATCCTAAAAAACACAATAGTGGAGAAGAAAGGTTACTAAACAAATTAAGGCATGTGTAACACTGCTAATGGAAAACAAGTTAATGGGCAACTTTGGAACAAGGACTCATCAGCTAACCTCACTTTATCTTTGCTAGAAAGAAGGGTGTAGGAAGGAAAAAAGGTTGACTTAATAATCATATGGGCGGTAACATCAGAATCAATTATCAACAGGGATTCCAGGGTATCAATAGCTACATGGAAACCAAAGGCAAATCATTTGCCTCTTCTTCTAAACTGAAGAAGAGGCAAATGATGTAGAAGGGGTGGATCCAAATCTACCTACAGGATAGCCCTACTATATTGTTCCAAATGGACATGGAGGGAGTTGATAATATCCTTCTTTAGAGTAGAACCTGAGGGGGGCAATTTTGAGAAGAACTCATAGTAGAGATACCACTTTGAGGTTCATGAGATGCAAGTTTGGCTGATTTCTTGCTTATATTCTTGCTCTATTCTTGGTCTAGTTTGGATTCTTGCTCATGAGATACCCCTCTGATCAGAACCTGAGAGGGGCAAGGTGAACTTCTAGTTTGGATTCTTGCTCTATTCTTATGCTGGTTTTTGCTTAGTTCTTGTTCCCACTTTGGTTTCTTATGCAATTCCCAACATGTCTCACAGGTGTGCCTGGATTTTTGACAATTAGTACACCGTAGTTTATCTTTATCATCTACCTTTTTCCGATTTTCCCCCTTTTGATGAACTGGTGTTACCTCTCACATTTGATTTTCCCCATTCTTGAATGGTGATTTGGAGGATGAAGTCTACATTGAGTGCTTGGTTTAGCAGATTCTACCAAGAAATGCAATAAATGGGATTCTTCTACTAAGGGCAGTGAACAGAAAATCTATAAATTGAAGAAATCCTTATATGGGCTAAAATAGTCATTGAGTGCTTGGTTTAGCAAATTCTACCAAGAAATGCAATAAATGGGATTTAAGTATTGTCAATCCGATAACACTCTTTTCCATGAAGAAACAAGGGAAAACAACAGCCTTGATTGTTCATACTGATGAAATTGTAATAATTGGTGACTAGGTTTTGGAGATACAAAGGTTGAAGAACTTTCTAGCTATAGAGTTTGAAGTGAAGGATCAAGGACCATTGTGTTATTTCCATGGAATTGAAGTTACACGGGAGTTTTTACCATTTGTCAAGTAGGATTTTGTTGAAACTGAAGAGAGGAGAGTTGAGTGTTCTACAATGAGGGTTTGAGAAGAGGATTTCGAACTCACCCTTTCTCAGCCCCCTAACACTGTTTTATTAGATATATTTGAATAATTACAAGGAGACCCTTAGTTGGGCAAGAATTTACAAAGAACTTAATAATGACAGGATGGGCCCAAAATAACAAGAATAAACAACCTATGGGCCATTCGGCCCATCTTCTCTACACTCCCCCTCAAGCTGAGCATAGATGTCAATCATGCCAAACTTGTTGGTATCATGCTGAAGTTTTGCCTTGGGAATGCCTTTGGTAAGAAAATCTGCCAACTATCCATGTCAATCATGCCAAGCTTGCTGGTGCTGAAGTTTTGCCTTGGGAATGCCTTTGGTAAGAAAATCTGCCAACTGTCCTTCAGATATGATGAAAGGAAGACACACTTCACCCGAAGAGATCCTTTCCCTAATGAAGTGTCGATCAACTTTAATATGCTTGGTTCTATCATGTTGCACTGGGTTGTGAGCAATGTTGATGGCAGCCTGATTATCATAGTACAACATCATTGGCTTGTCATATTCAACTCCAAGTTCTTCCATCAAAGATTTTATCCATAATAATTCAGAAACCCCATGTGCCATGGCCCTGTATTCTGCTTCAGTAGAAGACCAAGCAACAACCGATTGTTTCTTGCTTCTCCAAGAAACAACATTACCAGCTACCAAGCTACAATACCCAGAGGTAGATCTTCTGTCATCAATGTTCCCGGACCAGTCAGCATCGGTGTAAGCTTCAAGTTTCATATGACCATGCTTGGCAAACAGAATACCCTTTCCTGGGGAGCCCTTCAAATAACATAGGATTATCTCAGCAGCTGCCAAATAAGTGTCTCGAGGAGCATGCATGAATTGGCTAATGCAACTGACTGCATATGCAATATCTGGCCGAGTCATGCATAGGTACAAAAGTTCCCAAGAAGTCTCTGAACGATTCCTTTGTCTTCTAACAATGTCCCTTATGAGGCTGAGAGTTTATGGCTCATATCAATAGGAGTAGCAACTGGTCTAGCACCCATCTTTCTAGTTTCAGAGAGCAAGTCAAGAACATACTTCCTTTGGGAGATAAGAATCCCATCCTTGGATCGAGCCACTTCTATGCCAAGAAAGTATCTCATTTCCCCCAAATCTTTAATCTCAAACTTTGTATGGAGAAAAGATTTTAGATCATGAATTCCTGAGGCATCATTACCCGTCACTACAATATCATCTACATACACAACGAGGTATACTGCTAGAGGTCCACTCCTCTTCACAAAAAGAGTATGATAGGACTGTGTCTACATACCTTCCCTTTCATATCAGTTCCATACATCCCTGGAGGAAGAGACATGTAAACCTCCTCATGTAATTCACCATTTAGAAATGCATTATTTACATCCAATTGATAAAGGGGCCAGTCAAAGTGAGCAGCTAAAGATAGAAGAACCCTCACAGATGTCATCTTGGCAACAGGTGCAAAAGTCTCTAAATAATCAATCCCATATGTCTGTGTATAGCCTTTTGCAACCAGCCTGGCCTTGTACCTTTCAATGGTGCCATCAGCTCTGTATTTGACAGCAAAGACCCACTTGCAACCAACAGGATCCTTCCCTTCAGGCAAATCCACCACTTCCCATGTGTCATTCTTGTGTAGGGCATCGATTTCAGATTTCATAGCATCCCTCCATTCTTGAATCTTAAGAGCTTCTGACACAGACCTGGGAATAGGATGAGAAGCAACAGAAGAGAGATAGGCAAAATATGAAGGTGAAAGAAAATTGTAAGAAAGGTGCTTGGAAATGCAGTGTGCAGTGCACTTCCGTTTTCCTTTTCTAACAGCAATGGGAATATCAAGGTCAGGGAAGGATGAATCCAAAGGTGATGAACCAATATCTGTTGTCTCTTCTATGACTGGAAGTGTATGAGGCTCATGTGTTGTAGGAGAAACAACCTGCACATTTCTGGATCTTTGCCTTTGATACACCTTGGGATTGAGGATAGGACGAGGAGGTAGAGTACTAGGACAAGGAGAATGGAACGACTGATCCACCCTTCATTCATTTGAAGGAGAGGCAGACACATCAAGGGACTCAACAGGGACAGGAAGAGGAAGAGCAAACACCTGTCTCAAATCCTCCCCCTGTGGACAATGTCCTTCTGGAGAGGAACCATAAAAAGGGGGAAACTCATCAAAGATGACATCCATTGAGACATACCGATTGCCAAACTTTGGATCAAAACAACAATAACCCTTCTATGTGGGGGAATAACCAAGGAAGATACACTTTTGAGCTTTGTGTTCAAACTTATGCCTTTGGACACTTGGAACATGTACATAACAGGTGCAGCCAAAGACACGAATAGGAACAGGAAAAAGGTCTTTGTCTGGATGAAGAAGAGTGAAGGGAGACTTAAACCCCAAAACCCTAGATGGCATGCGGTTTATAAGATAGGTAGCAATAAGTACAGCATCACCCCAAAACCTGGTAGGAACATGTGCAGCAAATAAGATACTTCTTGCAACCTCAACAATATGCCTGTTTTTCCTCTCAGCAACCCCCTTCTGTTCTGGGGTCCTATCACATGAGCTTTGATGAATAACCCCCATGTCAGAAAGATAGCAGGATAGGTTTTTCTCAAGGTATTCTTTTGCATTGTCCGATCTGAAGATTTTAATCCTGGTATCAAATTGGGTTAGAACAAATTCATGGAATTGTATTACAAGTCTTGGAACTTCATCATGGGATTTCATTAGGAATATCCAAGTGAACCGTGAAAAGTCATCAATAAACAGGATAAAATATTTGTAGCCAGCCATGGAGGGTAAGTGGTAAGGTCCCCACACATCAGAATGCACAATATTAAAAGGAACAGAAGATCTTTTATTTCTCAAATGATACTTGCTTCTACAATGCTTTCACAATTCACAAGACTCACAATGAAGACTGGACAGACTAATTCCCTTAAATAGTTCAGGGAATAGATGACTCAAGGCAGAAAAAGACAGATGACCAAAACGACAATGACACAACATAATCCGACTAACAGACTCTAAAGAGATAGATCCAAGAGCAACATTCCCAAGATGATCAGTGCATTGTCCCGGAGTTTCAAGCAGGTATATTCCGTTCGCCTCATGGCTACTCCCAATCACCTTCTAAGACTCAAGATCCTGAAAAACATAGTAGGAAGGAAAAAAGGTTACACAACAGTTTAGTGACTTGGTTAAACTGCTCACGGACAACAAATTTGTATTTAGTTTAGGTACATGAAGGGCAGAAGGTAGGTACAAAGAATCCGTAGCCTTGATGGTTCCCTTACAAGAGATAGAGGCAAGTGAACCATCAGCTAAAGTGATTTTATCACGTCCAGGAAGTAAGTCATATGAAACAAACAAGGTAGACAGATTGGTCATATGGTCAGAAGCACCTGAGTCAATAATCCAAGGGATCTTGAGATTACCTGAAGAGGTAGCATGATTAGCAGAAGCCCTTATACCTGAATGAGAAAATGCTGAAGTAATAGAATTTCCTAAAGGGTCAGAAGGAGAGGTCACATGACTCAGCTGATTGATCATCTTCCCAAACTTTTCATATTCTGCTCTCATGGATGCCAACTGTGCAGAAGCAGACATCTCTTCACTATCTGGCCCGGCAGCTACATTTGCACTTCCTGATCTTTTACTATCATGTTTTTTCTGAAACCGAATGGGAACAAGATTAGGATGTAACTTCCAGCACTTGTCTTTGGTGTGCTTCGGCTTCTTGCAGTATTCACATATAACTTCTTTCTTTCCTGTGCCACTAGAAGTTCCAACATTCCCTTTAGGTTTAATCCCCATATTGGCAAAGTGATCATTAATATCAGCCCCTTAAACCTGGACAGCCCTTCTGCTCTCTTCACTACTCACCAATGCATAAGCTTGTGACAAAGAGACACACTCCTTGGAAATAATATTCTGTTTTGTGATATCATATTATGGGTTTAGTCTAGTTAAGAACTCAAAAACCCTGTTCCTTTCAACCAATTTCCTGTAGGTCTCTGCATCATTGGTGGTGTCCCAAGTTACAGCTTCTATTAGGTCAATCTCTTGCCATAGGGATTTCAGGGTTGAGAAATATACAGCAAGAGGTTTCTCTCCTTGCCTTAAATTCTTTACATCACTTCTCAATTTATATGCCCGGGCCACATTGAGTTTTTGGGAATAGGTTTCTGCAACACTGTCCCAAATTTCTTTTGTTGAATTCATCCATAGGTAGTGTTGACTAATTTGTGGCTGCATTAAGTTCACAAGCCACCCAATGACAGTGTAATTTTCTTGCATCCACTTCTCTTAGGATGGATCATCTTTTGGGGGAGCCTTCTTACTCCCGGAAATGAACCGTCACTTTCCTCTACTACATACATGAATCTTTACTGATTGTGACCATGCCAGATAATTAGTTCCATCTAGTTTAACTATGGTCACAGTCAATAAGGAATCACTTGGAGTCCCCTGAACTAGTCCATATTCAGCACCACTTTTGTTTTCAAACTCTGAGCAGTACATCACGTAAACACTCCAAATATGATTTCAGATGACTTCTACAAGTATACTGAATAAGGACAAGCAGTAACTGAGTTCAGCCGACCACAAGGAGGCAACACACTGAGTTCATCCGACCACAAGAAGACAATACACTGAGTTCAGGCTTCAAGAAGTAATCAGAAACTCCTAGGCACTGTGCACTCAGCCGAAGTACCTTTTCAAAGTTGTACACTCAGCCAAGAAGAGTAAGTACCAATCGGTATTGCTGAATAGGCCTTTTCACAAACACAGTGTGGGCAATAGAGACAACCCCACTGTCAAGGAAGAGAAAAGACCCCAAAAAATAGTTCGTACAGCCCCCTAAAACAGCCGAACAAGAGTAACAATACACAGCCTTGTTACAAGGATGTTTCGGCAGGTTTTAACAATCCAAGAAGAAGAGAAAAAACAGCCCAGAAATTTCTGGGTTAAACCAGATTTAATGCAGTTGAAGGTAGTACAAAACAGCTTGGATTTTTGGGCACTTCAACAGTCCAAACACAGTCGAAGGTAATACAAAACAGAACCAGAAAACTGAGCACAACTTATACTTCGAGCTTCAACAGTCCAAACACAGTCGAGCTTCAAAACCAGAACCGAGCTGTTCCCCTTCCCCCCCCCCCCCCCTTCTTTCTTCTTCTCTGATTCTTCTTGGTCACTAAACCCCTTCTCCAAGAGATTCTAGTCTTGGGCTTGTCCAATGACCTCCAAGAATCAGGCAGTACGTGACTAAGCCTCCAGCCCTAGGATATTCAAGTTCAGATATGCTCTGATACCATGTTGAAACTGAAGAGAGGAGAGTTGAGTGTTCTGCAATGAGGGTTTGAGAAGAGGATTTCGAACTCACCCTTTCTCAGCCCCCTAACACTGTTTTATTAGATATATTTGAATAATTACAAGGAGGCCCTTAGTTGGTCAAGAATTTACAAAGAAATTAATATTGACAGGATGGGCCCAAAATAACAAGAAGAATAAACAATCTATGGGCCATTCGGCCCATCTTCTCTACAGATTTTATGTGGGCAGAGACAACGAAAAAAATATAGGAACAAGCAAAAGCAATGTACTAAAAACAAAGACACTATTCTAGAATTTATCAGTTACAAGCCTGTAAAGAAGATGGGTCGAATGGCCCATAAGATGTTTATCATTTTTTATCTTTTTATGTTCTTTGCTCCAATGGGCCGTAATCAGGGCACTTAATTTTTCTTACGTTGTCTTTTTTATTTTCTGCCCAACCAGGGGTCTCTCTGTAAATTACTAAAGTTTAACTTAAAGAAATGGGATTAGGGCTATAAGAGGAGATTATGTTCGAAAATTTCTCTTTGAACCTTACTTGCCACCACATTCTTCTTCCTCTACTCTCTTCTTGAAACCTGATTTCTGCTACTTTCTATGGATTCTCTACAACATTTTAAACAGCCATTCATTTCAAAAGGTTGTTTTTCTTCTTGGTATCAGAGCAGGCTCGTCTTCTTCTCTTTTCACCTCTTTTTTCCCATACACAGTGTGTATGGAGAACTGAATTGGATGAATAGTTAAAGGAACCTGTTTCATCCTAGTTGTTAGTGGTTTTTTGAGAAAAGGGGACTGGTTTTGTCATCCTCCTGACAGATTCAACTGTGTTCCCCAAAACCCTAATTTTTCAGAGAAAAAATATTGTAGGCCCCACAGGGAGTTTGACCTGCGTGCTCAGTGATTGGAAGTTTTCTTATCCTTCATCTTGAAGATCGATTCAAGTGGTTTGGTGTTCTATGAAGTGTACAAGGTGCGGCTGAGATTTCTCTGTTTCTCCTGGGTTCCGGGTGTGACACAAGTAGCAGGTACGGCTGCATAGACGTTGACTCACAACATAGTTTTTCTTCTATCCTCATTCGTTGTTATTTGACGTAGTTAGAAGTTATTTTCGAAGTATTTAAGAAGAACCATTCAGAAGTTGAAAACAAGCATGTTGCTTAATGCGGACAGGTTCCAAGAGCCTCAGTTGACTCTCTACTAGTTGTGACCATAATCAAGTTAGACGAAACTGATTATCTGGCTTGGTCACAATAAGTGAGTGGGACAAACATAGGAAACCAAGTCTAATCCTATTTCCTGTGTTCTTATCAGCATAGGAGAGCTTTTGTAGGAGACCAACACCTTGCCACCTTCCGCAGTTGAGTTAGTCTTCCACTGCTATCTGGCTTAAGGCGATACATAACAGACCATTCCAATAGTCTTTCCTTTGAATCACATCGTCTAACACATCTTGGCTTATGCTTTTCAGGCGACAGTTTTTTTTAATCTTGTCATCGTAAACCACTTTTTCGAACCTCTAGTATGCGTAGAGGTTGAACTTCTTGCAGATGGTTATTACCATCTATCGAGAGCACACCCTTAGCCACATGCCTCTTTAAAATTTTCTCTTTTAAGTTGGGCCCCTGAAATGGGCATCTTAAGTCCACCTGGCCCACCTTATATGGGCTTAAAGTTTACCGCCCATTGAAGACTTCTAACCCCTTATCTTTTATAAGGGCCTCCTCTAGCTGGCCCAAGTTCTTGAATTATGGACCCCCCAAATCTAGTTTTGTCGTTTCCCCCCTAACCCACCTATTTAATCTTCCCATCTTCAGCATGTTTTCCTAACCCTTTCTGGTCTTGTCGTAGAAAAGCAGGTGTAATTGACAGTTTAGGAATGACACCACTTATAACTGCATGGACATAAGATTTGTCAGAGGCCCAACAGCTACCTTGTTGAGCACGTTTCGGACATTCCTCCTTCTGCAATGCTTTTGAACTTCTCAAGTTTTGTTTGACCTTTTTTGTATAACTTTCTTTTCTTGCAGGATCCGCAATCCTTTGCTGCCACGTAGGACTTCATCTTCAACCTTTGCATCTTCGTCCATCCGAGCTTCCTATTGGTTCAATTGGTTTAGTGTTTATGTTCGTCTTATTTATGTTTTAAGTTCTTAGTTATTGGGCCTAAACTTGTTTTATTCCTTTTATGTCTAGGTGTCCCATCACTAATCAGGGACATTCTAGTCCATTCTTGTAACATTACTTTGTAAACATCTATATAAGATTATAGGGCCGGCTAAAGTGTGCAAGCCGCCATTCTTCTTCTTCTTCTTCTTCTTCTTCTTCTTCTTCTTCGATAACTGTTCTCCAGCAAACATGGTATTAGAGCACTAATCGGTTTGATTGGTTACAACCGCCTCTTTTCTCCACTTCTCTATTCCTTCTCTTTTTTTCTCTCTCCTATCTCGGCCACTGTGAAGAAACCCTAGGGCTGACCGTAGAACACAGCAAGCTCTGTATCTAGGGTTTCCCTTGGTTGTAGGGCCCAAGGGGAGTTTGTTCCAGAAGCTTATGCCCTACTAGAAACCCTGCAGCAGGTAGTAGTCATTCGGCTACTAAGAGAGATTTGTGTGGAACAGATCTAGGTGGAAGGACTGAGTTAGACAGTCCTAGTACAGATCATAAGGGTGGTCACAATCTAGGTTCAACCACCGGAGGTGCCAAAGAGGTATTGCCCTCGGCTACAGCTACGATAGCAAAAGTCAAAACCCAGTCCAGAAGTGTTCAGCATAGTACAGGGGTGGATCGTTCTTGGTTTCAGACCTATTACGAGGGGTTCTCAAACTTGTAACAGCTTCAGTAAGTCTGAAATCGTGTTCTTTGTACTAAGTTTTCAATTGTGATTACTGTAAGAGGAAGGAGATGTCTTCAATATCGGGAGAAATGTCTTCTAGGGAAAATAGAACTGGTGGAAGGTATTCTAATCTGGAAAACCCAAATCTGCACAACTTGCATATCACTAGTGTATTGTTGGATGAATATAACTTCAGAGAATGGTCTGTTTCAGCCATGCTCTTCATTACTTCCCAGGAACTTATGGGTTATTTAGATGGATAGAAGCAGGAACCTGAAGTGGGTAGTGTGGAGTATGCAATATGGCGTAAGGAAAATGCTACTGTTATGTCCTGGCTGCTTGCTTCATTGACTCCAAGTGGCCAAGATTGTTCAACACTTTCCTACTGCTGCTAAGATTTGGGAGAAAGTGTCCTTTGCCCTAATCTTCCAGACTTTCCTCTTCCACCTAGAGTCTTTGGTTGTGTATCTTTTATTCATGTAAAGGATCCAAAGAAGACCAAGTGCGATCCTAGGGCTACGAAAGGAATCTTTCTAGGGTACTCTCCTACACAGAAGGGTTACAAGTGTTATGATCCCGTTACCAAGAAGAAATACGTCACAAAGGATGTAGTATTTTTTGAGTCTCAATCCAATTTTCATTCTTCCCAGAATCCTCTTCAGGGGGAGACTAGTGGGATGGAAGAGGATTCTTCTTATCCCTCTTTTTTTGTGCCTCTTTCAGCCTTGGGCCTTCCATCTTCTCATCTTGATCCTCCTAGTTGTAGCATCCCAAGTGAATTTATTGAGGCTCCCATTGATCCTATTACCACTCTTGATGTTGCGGATGTAACTGAGGACACTAGTAGGCAACAAAAAGATATGAGAATCACCTACAACAAAAGGAAAAAAGACCCTCATGGCAGCAACTAATCGGACTCGGATCAATCTGTCTCAACAACTCCAGGTAATCTTAACACTCATACTTCTGATTTGGATCTCCCTAATGCTCTTTGCAAGTCTACCAGCTCTTATACTATCCAACACCCCATTGTTGAATATGTTTCTTACTCACGTTTATCTCCTCGTTATTATTCCTTTATGTCTACTCTCTCTTCCGTGCATGTCCCTACTAGGTACTCAGAAGCAATGTCTGATCCAATATGGAGAGAGGCTATGAATGAAGAAATGAAAGCCTTAATGAAAGCCAGGACTTGGGAATTAGTGGATCTACCAGAAGGGAAGAGCACTGTGAGATGCAAGTGGGTGTTCACTGTGAAGCATAGGGAGGATGGGTCCATTGAAAGATACAAGGCCGGACTAGTGGCAAAGGGGTTTACTCAAAAGGAAGGGATTGACTACAAAGAGACCTTTGCTCCAATCGCAAAGCTCAAAACAATCCGGGTTCTATTGTCATTAGCTGCAAACTTCTCACGGGAGTAACATCAGTTGGATGTGAAGAACGCTTTCCTAAATGGCGATCTACATGAAGAGGTATTCATGGATCCTCCACGAGGTTATGGTTTTGATGGGAAAGTGTGTAGACTGAGGAAAGCATTATATGGTCTTAAGTAGTCCCCTCGAGTTTGTTTTGAGAAGCTCTGTGGGTACATGAAGAGAGTGGGATATACTCAAAGTTGTGGTGTAAACTTGGGAAAGCATTATACTTTGTTCATAAGGAAACATGATTAGCAAACTTATGGCACTCATCGTCTATGTGGATGATATGGTGATTACAGGGAATGGTCAAGAAGAGAAAAAAAGATTGAAGGAGTTCTTGGCATCTGAGTTTGAGATCAAAGACTTGGGCCATTTGAGATACTTCCTTGGAATTGAAGTTGCTAAGTCACAAGAGGGCATCTATATATGTCAACGGAAGTACGTCCTTGATCTTCTAGAGGAGACAGGTATGATAGGGAGTAGACCAGCAAATACTCCAATAGAACAGAATCATTGTCTATAGGAATCAGTGGGAGAGGACTACCTTGATAAAGAGAGATACCAAAAACTGGTAGGGAAATTAATATATTTGTCTCTCACTCGACCAGATATTGCTTATGTTGTACATGTTGTCAGCCAGTTCATGCACTCTCCAAAGATTCCTCATATGAGACCAGCGGAAAGGATTCTTAGGTATTTGAAGACTTGCCCAAGCAAAGGAATTATGTTCAAAAAACATAATAAAATTGAAATTGAAGCATATACTAATGTAGATTGGGCTGGTTCTGTTGGACACAGGAAGTCTACTTCTGTGTATTGCACGTTCGTTGGAGGGAAATTTGGTTACATGGCAAAGTAGAAAGCAGAATGTGGTTGCTAGATCAAGTGCAGAGGCTGAATATTGAGCTATGGCTCATGGTGTTGCTGAACTATTGTAGCGTAGGACCCTTCTTGGTGAGCTCAGGATAAGGGTTGAGTGTCCTCTCAAGTTGTATTGTGACAACGAGGCTGCCATCAAGATTGCAAATAACCCAGTGCAACATGATAGGACAAAGCATATTGAGATTGACCAACACTTCGTTAGAGAAAGGGTAGTCTCAAGGGAACTCTGCATTCCTCATACTCCTTCTGAGATGCAGATTGCAGATGTGCTAACAAAACGACTAGCTTCAATGAAATTCTTAGACTTACTTGGCAAGCTAAACATGACTAACATCCATGCTTAGCTTAAGGGGAGTGTTGGTTCAAATGGTTTAGTGTTTATGTTAATCTTATTTATGTTTTAAGTTCTTAGTTATTGGGCCTAAACTTGTCCCATCACTAATCAGGGGCATTCTAGTCCATTCTTGTAACATTACTTTATAAACATCTATATAAGATTATAGGGCCGGTTGAAGTGTGCAAGCCGCCATTCTCAGATCTTCTTCTTCACATTCACTTTCTTGGGAATATTCTTGGGCTTGACTCCATTCAACAATACAACTGCAGACCTACGATCTCCCCAGACCCTCGAGTTTTGCTCCACACAGCACTGCTATCGCTTCTGCAAACTCATCCTTCCAAAGATGGAAAGGTAAACCCACGATACGCACTACCACCCCATTTAAAATCGAGGAATCCTTTAAGTGTGAAGAAGGAGACCACCTGAAGATATTAATCGAGCCATAATTGTCCTGTAGACATACAACCTCTACTCCAACTTCATTTTCAAGTGGATCCAGCAAGGCTTTGCACTTATCAAAGGGTGTTAAGATATATTTTGTTCTTAATTTCAAATGTTTTCTCAAAGAACCAACAATTTTCCTTCCACCCTCTAGTTGGATTATCGACTTCAACAATCAATTTGCTTGTCCAATCTTCTCTTTCAGTTATTACTAACAGAGCTGCCTTAGTTCCAGTTTGCACCAAGGTAGAGCCACGTTGCCTAAGGGATTCAAGATTGACTATTGTTCTTGAAATCTCCTCTTCTTCCTTCTTCTTTCATGTACCTCTTTTGTTTTCTGCTTTCTCTCTACATTAAACTTCCTTCAGAGCCTTTGTTATCTCAATCCACCCCTGACTCCTTCCATTGGGAAAATAGACTAGTTGTTTCCTATTCTTGTTAAAAAATTCTGCAAGAGATAAGAATGACCCTTTATGATTTCTTCTGCATTCCACCACATATCTTCTTCCCACCTTCATGGTGAGCTCTTTCCAACTTTTCTCCTTCCCTCTTGCACTTGCTTTTACTACAAAGTCAATGAACCATTCTACCACATCCAACCCAACCAGAAGTAGTACTAAAGCCTTCTTAGCTTCCCTGATTTTCATGCTAATTTCTCCTCTGAAAGAATTTTTTTGAAATTTCGCCTAACCATCTAGCATGGTTCGGCCATCCACATGAAGGATCTCACCTTCCTTCAAAGAGAGCATTGACGACGGTTTGGAGGTGAATGATGTGATCCCAAAAGTCTCTTGAACAGGAGGGGCAGGTAGAAGACTTACATTGGTCTAAACCAAAAAAGAGGGAGTTTGAACTAACCCATGTTTGTTTAAAGAAAGCACTTATGCCATAACAAATGTTATGGGAAGTAGGGATGAAATAGGAGAAATTGCTAGATTGATATGTATCAACAGAAACAATATAAGGTTCAACAAGGAAAGATGAGGTCAATTTTCTTCTTCTTGTCTTTACCTAATGAATTCTTTCATTTTTCTTTCATTCACTTCTACATTGATTCATTGCTCAATTCCCCTATCTTTCATTTCTACCTAATGAATTCTTTCATTTTTCTTTCATTCATTTCTACCTAATGAATTCTTTCATTTTTCTTTCATTCATTTCTACTTTGATTCATTGCTCAAAGCAATAAAAGAAAAAGTATGAACGCAAGAGAGGTCTTGTTGAATGGACTTCGATTATGTTCCCGGTGGTTCTTGTGTTTATTTGTTTTTATTCAGATTTAATTAGTTAGGGTTTAACTAGGTGAATTTAGAGGTGTAAGGCAATCAACAAATGGTGGTGTATACTCTAATTCAAATTCTGAGGTATTGGCTAGGCAGCTGAATTGCAAATGGGGGAAGAAAAGGAGCAAGAGAAAGTAGTTGGATACCGAAGGGGCTGCAGCCTACATACCCTCTGGCAGATCAGGCCATTGTAATTCACCAGAGTTGGAATTCTGGCATTGATGGAGAAAGATGGTAGGCAATTGTATAAGGGATGGAAAGGTGGTTGAGACAAAGGGAAGAGATAGCATTGATGGTTCGGAGGTGAATGATGAACTCCCAAAAGTCCCTTGAACGGGATGGTCAAGTGAAAGACTTAGACCGGTCTAAAACAAAAAGGAGGGGCTTTGAACCAAGGCATGTTGCTCTAAATGATCACGTACCAACAAAGCAGTAAAGTTGGCTGGTAGATCACTCACAGCCCAATACCTCTTCTAAAAGGAGAGTTATATTGAGAGAAGTCATCAATAAAGGGGGATAGAGTATTTGTAGTCATTCTCAGTTGGAATATTAACCAATCCCAAACATCAGAAAACAAAATGTGAAAAAGGAAAATATAGTCTTTTATTACCTAAAGGAAATGAAGTTTTACAATGTTTACTTAATTGACACACTTGCCACACAGACTTAAATAGAATTGCAAACAACTATTTTAAGGACTCAAAACATATACTGCCCAAATAATGGTGCCAAAAACTATTTGACTCTTATTTGACTAACTCAAAATCCCCAAGACCACAAAGCTAGCTTTATTCGTTCTTGTGATTAGTTGTTTCCATTCTTGTGACTAGTTGTTTCCACAAAGCTAGCCCAAATAAGGGATTCGTTAGGCAGCTGAATTAGAAATTGGAAAAAAAAAGGAGAAAGATGAAGTGGTCGGACCATGAAGGCGCTTCCTACATACCCTCTACCGAGGCATTAGGACATTGTAGTTCACTTGAGTTGGAATTTTGGCTATGATGGAGAAAGACAGTGGGCGGTTGTATAGGAGATGGAAGGTGATTTAGATGGAAGGAAGGAAGGGACCATTAAAGGTTCGGACATGAATGATCAAGCTCCCAATAGTCCATTGAATAGAAGGGGCAGGTAGAAGACTTTGACTAGTACATACCAAAAAAGAGGGTATTTGAACCGACCCATGTTTCTTTAAACTACAGGCGCCATAACGATTGCAATGGTGGAGTAGGGATGAAATAAGAGAAATTTCTGGATTGATTTTGATAGATCCCAGGCAGATAACCCACCATCAGATCATTGGGCCCATATTGTTCAGGAAAGCTAGGCCCACACAGGTCGTGAAGCCCATGCAGCAGCAGTTGCAAACCATGCAAAGCTTTACAAATCTCCCCTGAGACTTGTTCACAATTGTAGGCCACGTCATAACCACCTACCTGCATTGCTCGTGGTAATTATGAGCTGATAAATGAGAAAGCCTATATAACACCTATGGGTAGAACAAGATGGCTTGGAAAATCATAGCCAACTTATTGCCTTCACTTTCTCTCTTCTTTCTCTCTCTCTCTCTCTCTCTTAATTCTGTTTCTAGAGGAAGGAGCTTCCTTGAAGTAGCTCCGTCAACTTAGAGCTCATCTGATTTGTATCAAAAGAAAAAAGATAAGGTTTCAACAAGGAAAGATGAGGTCATTTTTCTTCTTCTTGCCTTTACTTAATTAATTTATTCATTTTTCTTTCATTCAATACTACATTGATTCATTCCTTAATTCCTTCTTTAAAATTAATTCATTCCTTGTCATTCTCACATTTATGCATACATTTATTATGGTGAATGCTTGAATGTAACCATTATGAATGAATGGATGCTTCATGCATGAATGCAAAGGAAAGAATGCACCAATCAATGCAAGCATAAATGCAAGAATGAACTCATTAATAATGTACGAATCTATGCTCCAATCCATATGCAGGAATGCACAAAGGAATGGATGAATGCATTATTTAATGAATTAATTAACATGAACGAAAGAAATTAGGAATTGATCAATGTAGAAATGAATGAATCAATTAGGTAAGGAACAAAAAGAAGAAAAGAAGAATGAAAGAATGTAGGATGGAAGCAAGTAAGCAAGAAAAGAAACAAAACAAAAAAAGAAAAAAATAAGAATGCAAGAGATGGTACTTTGTACTTTAATTCGAATTCATAGGGATTGACTAGGTGGCAGAACCAAAAATGACCTCACATAAGCCCACATGGGTTCAGCCCAGCCTCTGTGAAAAGGTTTGGCTAAATCCACTGCTGCTGTAAGGCTTATTTAATTGTTACTTTGTAGTTGTTGTTAGTAAGCTGACTTCTTAAGATACTATCAGTCAGTTACTTTTCTTTTTTTCTTATTAATTTGGTTTTAGGGTGTGCCTCCATGGGCATACTTGTAATTTCTATTCTTTTTTTTAAGTTAATATAAATAGATAACTAGCGGCAACCAGTAGTGATTTTCTTTTCCTCTCAATTGTGTTTCCCTTTTCTTCTCTTTCTCTCTCTCTCTCGTCTCCCACTCTCCATGAATGATTACATGGTATCAAAGCTAGGTTTTCTGGGCTGTAAAAGACCTTCGATCCCTCCTGTTTTGAACCTGCTTCGCCTTTTCTTCCTTCTTTAAATTCTTGGACATGGAAGACAAAGAATCCCTAGCAGATTACTGGCGGCACCTCCTGTCGTTTTTTTCTTGGTCATGATATCAAGGAAACCCTAGTCGGAGAAGGGCGATGCTGATAGAGACTCCCTTCCTTCTCTGTTCGATTTTGTGAAGTCGATTTCAGGTTGGCACCTTCGTACAGGTGTTGGACAGGTGTGTTCTTGTTTTTGTCTTTTTTAGCCAATGGTGTGAAGGGCTTATTCCTTGGTTCTATATATTTGTTTGGATGCTGGACTGTTAGACTATATGAGCTGCAGTCGGACTGATAGTAATGTCTGCCTTGTCTGTGTTGGATTGATTACTGGGCTGGTTTAATGACTGAACCATCTCAGAGTTGATTTCAGCAGTGTCTTGTTCTCTTCCTCACATCCTAGAAGTAAATTCCTTGAGAGTTGGTATTTTGCTTGTGGTTGTTGTGTAGTTGTATGGTGTTTGGACTGTTTTCAGCAATGTCCTATGGCAAATTATGAATCAACTTCATCGGGGGCTACACCGACAAACAGTACAGCTGGTATGGGAGGTGAAAACATGATGTTTCCCATGCCAATTACCCCTTTAAATGGTCTGAACTACCTAGAGTGGGCTAAAAGCGTAAAACTCTATGTAACGGCAAGGGGTAAAGGTGGTTGCATAAATGGAAGGGTGAAAAGAACCCAAGGGTGAGACAGCTGAACATGATAGGTGGGACCAAGAAAACAGTATGGTGATGTCTTGGCTCCTCGCAGCCATGGAACCTGATGTGAAGAAGAACTTTATGTGGGCAGACACCGCTAGTGAGATCTAGGAACAGGCCAAAACTACCTATTCTGAGCAAAGGCATTATGCCAAGGTTTACCAGTTACAAGCTGAATCTTCAACCTGTAAACAGGGAAACCGTAGTTTGTCTTCGTATTATTCAGCTCTTACCTCCATATGGAAAGAATTGGATCATTATCAGGCTATAGAGTGGAAACATGATGATGATGCTAAGGCCTACAGAAAGCTGGTCTCTTAGCAACGTGTGTTTGCCTTCTTGTTGGGACTGAACCCTGCATATGAACCGTTGAGGGTTCAGATCCTAGGAAGCAAAGAGTTGTCGTCGGTTCACGAGGTATACTCCCTTGTTCAATCGGAAGAAAGCAGGCGGAGTGTGATGGTTACAGCTGAGGGGGAGCAACAAGTTGCTTTGGCTGCAATGAATAATAACTCCACGGGGATGAAAAGTGACATTAAGAAGACTAATGATAAAGATAAGTTGTTCTGTACCCACTGTCGGCGTTCACGGCATACACATGACACTTGTTGGGACATCCACGGGAAACCCAAGTGGGGAGTGAAGAATCAAGAATAGGGTAAAGGTCAAGGTCAGAAGAAGATGAACACAACACAGAATGCAGCACATGCGGCAACCCAAGATACTCAGGTTGCCAGTAGTACCCGGGACCACCTCGATAATTCTGACCCCAAGGAAGATATAATGAATTCCTTCAGAGCACCGGGAATCTTATGGTAGGGCTTTGCGACAAATGGACAACTCAGTCACAAGTACTCCATCTACTTCATTTGCATCTACTTCAGGTAATACAGCTTCTGCATTCCATGTCACTCCCACGGATTCCCCTTGGATCATTGACTCAGGGGCCTCCAACCACATGACCGGTAAGCTGAACTTGTTTCAGACTTATAGCCTGTTGTCAGGAAGGGATAGACTAATACTTGCAAATGACTCTTTTT
This sequence comes from Nelumbo lutea, assembly GCF_056320005.1. Lineage (NCBI taxonomy): Eukaryota > Viridiplantae > Streptophyta > Magnoliopsida > Proteales > Nelumbonaceae > Nelumbo > Nelumbo lutea. The sequence continues at coordinate 31,708,505 of NC_142691.1, forward strand.
TATCCATTGCAGGCCAATGATCAATATCCCTTCCCTATGGCCTTGACCTGAATTGTGTATTGCATGTCCCTCAACTTCCTATAAATTTGCTTTCAATTAGTAGTATTACAAACTCTTTAAACTATAATATAACCTTTTTTGCTGACTCATGTGTTTTTCAGGACCTAACTTCTGGGAGGATGATTGGTAGAGGGAGCCTAGTGGATGGTCTCTACATTCTCGACAACAAAGCTGGTCTCTCGGTGTCATCCCCAAAGTCACATAGTTAGTCAAATAAGAATCAATTTTTTTTGTGGCATAGTCGTTTAGGTCATGTTTCTTTTGAAATAATAAAGTCTTTGTTTCCCATTTTATTTAAGTCATGTTCAGTGTCAGAGTTCCAATGTCAAACGTGTCAGTTGAGCAAATAATGTAGACCAACTTTTCACTCAAGTGATAAAAGATCAAATGTTCCTTTTCATGTTGTGTATTCTGATGTATGGGGGCCTACTAATGTAATCTCTAAGGGTGGATATAAGTACTTTATCACATTGATCGATGATTACTCTCGACCTAATTGAATCAAATTCGAATGGTTTGATAAATTAAATGGTTGAATTCGAATTTATACATTTTACCGATTAATTTATCAAATTTGAATTTGAATTCATATTGATCCAATTTGATAAAAATTCAAATTTGATTAATTATATACATTTAATATATATTAATAAATATAATAAAATATAAAGGTCAAAGTTAAAGAGGGGTAATGTCAAGTACATCATAAAAAAAGCTGACAGTGGCAATTATATCGCCTGTGCATGCTGTCATTCTTGATAATTCCTCCCCTCCTCTCTCTCTCCCTCTCTCGTCCAATCGTCCTTTTCTCTTCCATTTATTTTATTTTATTTTATTTTTATATAAACTAGAGATCCAAACCAGTTTCATCTCCTGTTTTTAATTTTTCTTCTTCCTCTTCTTTCCTCTCTCTCCCTCAGTCTTTTCTATTCACACTCCGCTTCTCTTCCTCTCCCTTAGTCTTTTTTTTTTCCAATCTTTAGAAGCTATGAGCAGTCAAGCACCGGTCACCGGCCACTACCATCTCCTTCACCGATAACTATCTACTTATCGATGGATGATTTAAAGGTAAAATTTCCTCCCTCCCTCTCTTCGTTACCCTCTTTCTAACTCTTAGAACCTAATATTAATCTTGGTTTTACTTTTGTTTTTTATTTGAGATGAAGCATTGATAAACACCACCACCTGAAACTTAATTGGACAATTTATGTACAATAGTGCTGGTAAGCTATCCTTTGTGAATTTCATAGCTGAAACCGAATGCTTTCTGCATTATTTTCTCTTTGAACTATCACCAAAGACGACAATAAATACACTTGAAAAAGGCACTATCAATTTGAAGAAAATACTATCACAGGGATTTAATAGTTTTGCTCAAGGTAAAGTTGTTTTTCCAATAAATGCTCTTTCAATTGATAGACTTAGGGTGTTTTAATATTTTGTAGTTGGATACTCTGTCTATGTGATTGTATTGAAGATAGATTTAAAAACCTAATTTAATTTATAACAATAGGGATTTGATTTCACCAGTTTTTGTGTTACCTAAATGGTTTGACTCAAATTACAATCAAATGAACTGAAATCAGATTTAGTAAAGGCATGAAAGAGCATCATTAGGTGCCACATTTCAGAAGTTGAAACTAGAAAAACTCAATAGTACATTGACCTTGGAGCTTTTGGAGTGCCACTAATTCTGGTAAATGTCTATGGGTGGCTGGTTTTTAGTTTCTATTGAAAAACTCAATAGTACAAGAGGTGTAGGCTTGGACATCACATGAGATTGTGGTGAGGAGCTGCAATGAGTTTTAGAACACCACATGCCTATTGTAGGCTTCAAAATGACTATTTTACTTCAAGCCTGACAACTTTTCACCTTCCATTGATGGGTCTTTGACTTGAGACTTCTTCCTCCTAAAAAAATTATAGATGTACACATCAACTTGACCAGAGTATGTTAATTAAAAATACAAGTGGAGTTTAGTTCCAAGTATCCCAACCTAATGAGAAAAAAATGCCATGTGTCTAAATTTGAAAAAGCCATGTGTCTAACTGGTGAGAGGCTATAGTTTGAAAGCCTTCCTTTAATGTCTAATATATATATATTATAGGATCAAGAAGGAGCCATGCCTGACCATCGGGCCTAGATTTTAGGCCTGAGCCGGACCTCATAAAAGCTTGAGACTCGAGCCCGAGCCCAAAGCCTAAACTAAAATGATTTTAGAAGGGTTGGCAAACTGGAGGAGTGGAGGAGATAGAGAGAGACCTGATGGAGTTCTCTATCACTAGTTATCGCTTGTCCGACTTCTGTTGTAGATGCCACCGGCCGCTGTTAGGGAATGGGGACACCACCTCTAGTCCATGACTGTGTTAATATATATTTAAAGATCAAAGAATGGGAGATGGGGCACCACCTTGCCAAAGAGATTATATTGTCTACTGCTTCACCGTTTGTGGAAGGACATGAGAGATGATACCGCATAGGCGCTCATTGCTGCTACCACCGGCTGTGATTTAGAAGGTTTGAAGGAGAGTCTACTGAACGAAATGACCCGAGTCGGGCTGTCGAATGCACAACCCAAGAATAGGTTTATTTCTAACCCTCTATCAACTTGATCTAACACTGCACGTCTCACCATGAGACTGGTACCTACCATGTATGAGATGTGTGATGTGAGATCATGTCGGTAGAGGGTAAGAACCCGTTGTTGGCAAGTGATCCAGACTCCTAATTTGTTGCCTTTACTGTTGAGTTTGGATCACCTACCAACAAAACATGTTCCAACCCCCACCAACATAACCTCATATCGCACATCTCATACATGGCAAGTCCCACTTTTATGGTGGGCCCCAGTCTCTCATAGTAAGATGTGCGGTGCTACATCAAGTTGGTAGAGTGTTGAGACATGTTTTGTTGGTAGAAGATCTCAATTCTTTATTATTAGGGTTAAATACTTAAGCTACCCTTACGCTTAGTTTGGAAGGAGTACAAATATAAAACTCCTGAGTCTGGGGACACAGGACCCATAACCAATTTGGGTCTCTATGCCACCTTTCATTAAGTACCAAGATCAGGACCCACCATTGAATGGTTCTCATCTAGGAGTAGTCAAGTAGGCCAAAAATCAGTTTAAATTCTTATCCAAAGTGGCAAAAGCTTTTGTGGGAACTCTCACTTTCAACCTGTACTAGGAACTATGTGGCTTTCGTAGGATAATATGTAAGTTGGTTAAACATACAACCGTTGGGAGTGCGAATGAAAAAACATGTTGGTAGTGTCTTGTGTGTAGCAGTGCAATTTTATTTGCACTAGTACAAATGCATGGGAGTGCAAATGAAAAAAATGCAAATTCTCGTTTAATTGTGTTTTGGGATTTACTTTATTCTGCTTCATGTCTTAATTTATTTCATTTGTAATGCAATCAAATGAAATAAGTTAAAATTTGAAACAAGAATTGGTCAGAATTTACACTTAAATCATTTGCACCGTCACAGTTCCACAACATTGCAAATTTATTTGCATTGCAACCAAACACAGCCTATGCTACATTAATTGATAAGAAGAAAAAATAAAGAGCAAGTTACCAACATTCTTTAAAGACTATTCTTTTTTCTTCTAGCATGGAACTTAGCATCTACTAGCTGCTTCACCACATCCCTCATTGTGGGCCTCTCACGTGGCTGTTGTGCTGTACATTTCAGTGCCACCAAAGCACCTTTGTTACTTCTTCTAAGACAGAGGAATCCAAGACTTCTTCAATGAGGCTTGGATCCACAATGCTATTGATAGACTCAGTTGTACTCCAAATTGAACTTACCCAATGGACTATGCCTGTGTCCTCGGGAAATGAAGTATCAAAAGCCTTCTTTCTGGTTATTAGTTCAAGCAAAACCACACCATAGTTGTAGACATCTGATTCCTTGTTCTTTGCCACTTCATATGAAATCTCTGATACAAACCACAGAAACAGAGTCAATGAAAATTTTACAAATAATTTCAAGATAAAAGGGCAGAAAAAAAAAAGTGAAATGTGATTTGACATAGAAAGGAAGAAAAATGATAACAAAAAGGAAATAAAGCTAATATCCAAAGGGACATACCTGGTGCTATATATCCGATGGTGCCCGCTACTGTGATGGACTGATCTGAGGCAGAAGAATGATCCAGGAGTTTGGCAAAGCCAAAACCATAGATATGAGGCTCCATCTCCATGTCCAATAGTACGTTATTTGGTTTGATATCTCGGTGCACAATAGCAGGATTGCAGTCATCACGAAGATAAGTTAATCCTTGGGCAATTCCCAGTGCTATCCTGTAACGCACTTCACACTTGAGAACTGGAGGTGGTTTTATCACATGTAGAACATCATGGAGGCTTCCATTCTCCATGTATTTGTACAAGGTCAACCCATAGTCTTTCCTCAGCCAGAAATCTTCCAATCTTACCAGATTTCGGTGTCTGATCTCCCCAGCAGTCTGGATTTCCCTAATCATTCTCTCACTTGCTTCTTTATGGTGTGAAAATGCAAGTTTCTTTACCGCATACAATTTCTCTGGACCCAATACTACTTTGTAAACAGTCCCATGGGCTCCTCTGCCAATGATAAATCTATCATTCAGATTATCAGTGGCCTCAATCACTGCATTTAGTGAGAGAGTTGAACCTTCACCAATAGAACTTTCAACTTCTGGTTTTGATCTTCTGAACTTGAAAAATACATAACTCAACAAAAGAATAACTGGAACACAAAATAGCTATGACCCAATAGCTATCAATGAAGTCTTTACTCTAAAGCTCTTCTGATCACCGGATCGATGACTACAAGGCATAAGATTGTTGTTCATGCTGCAATTGGAGCCATCAACAAGAAGACAAGGAACACAGATTCCTGGGTTCCCCAGGAATGATGAAGGAGAGGACTTTAGCAACTTAATTAATGTATTTGGTACAGGACCAGTCAAGAACTTCCAAACTTCCTGAAAGATTGTTGTGAGATATATCCACGCTTACAATCTTATTCAACTTTCCAATCCGACATGGCCCAGGAGGGGTTATGGGTCGGGCTGTAGTATGTTCTGATTGCTACTTGACATGGCCCATTTTACAGATCTACTTTCAGTATTCACACTTAGAATCGACACTTTTGAAAACCGTTTGGATCGGTTGTTGTTAGGTGTTCAAGTTTAGTTACTAAACTGAAAATCATACTAACCAAATCAAATAAATTAATGTGCTTATTTGGTTTTTGGTTTGGTTCAGTTTGATTTGTATAAAACATTTTTATGTTTTTGGTTTGGTTTGATAAAATTTTTCAATTGAACCAAATTGAAAACCAGGGTTTTAAAAATCAAATCGGACAGCAAATCAGTCAGGGATCTGGTTTTTGGGTCGAACAGTTTGATCGGTCAAACCAAATGGATCACCTGACCAGACCAGTTCTAGTCTGACCAATTCCTGGTTTTTCTGATCTGACCATCCAGTCCGGTCCGATTTTGAAAACTATTGTAAAAACCGAATTATCAGAATTCAAAGCTGATTAAAAACTCAGCCAAATTGATTTAATTTCGGATCGGCTCAGTTCCATAAAACACTCTTGTTGTTTGGAATTGGTTGAAAATCCAATGGCCACTCATAAATTTTGCACCAGGGAAATCTGGGTGGACAGTGGTACACTAGTGGTGTAATGGTTGAAGGTGGCGGTAACTGTCCAGAAAACCAAACAAGTCATAGAGATCATTTTTTGCTTTTCGGGAAAATAAATTTTCATAAAACTTTTATGAAATGGCTTGGACTAAAAAGGGAATCTTTTATGAATTGACTTTTCAATATAAAAACTTGTATACCTATATCTCTTTAGTAAACATATATAACAGTCATACCTACTACTTCATTAATAGATACATATTAATTTTATTTTTGCTATGAACATAATAAGAATAAATCTAAATATTCAAATATTATATCAAATAATAACAATGGAGTATATTTTAGGGTCATTTATTAGAACACCCCATATAGTTTTACAGATTTACTTAAACTTATCCTATAGTTTTCATTTTAGTAAAACACCCTTTATAATGTGCAATCTATTGACTTTTTATTAAGAATTATTTATTTTGCCATCTGAAATTAGTAATGTAATCACCTAAACTAAGTGGAAAATGTTCTAGGGCATGGACCAAGGGTTGTTCATTCCAAAAATACTCCTTAAATGAGTGAAAAATGTTCAAGGGCATGGATCCATTGTTGTTTATTCCAAAAGTATCCCAAACACTTTTTTGTATAGAAAAAAATTGAACAAATGAAAAAAAAATAGTGGTTGTCCTTATTTTATTAGGGACAAAAACAACATTTTTGTTTTTAGTTTACTTGATTAAATTTATTTGAATGGATGTTTCATGTTTGGGTTAAAACTTCCATTTCCCACTTTCATCTAATGGAATTGAGGTGTAAAGTGGGCCATGCTGGGCCGGAACGGTATGGCCCATGGGCAGCCCGCCCTAAAGGCGAGCAGTGTCGTGCTGGCCCGCAAGCCACCACAGGCCGTGCCGTCATCCCCGTTGGAAATTTTGGGGGTTGGCCCGACACGGCCCAAGCCCAAGTAGGCCTGCGTCGTGCCGTGTTGGCACGCAGGCCTAGGCCGGGCCAGGTTGTAGGCCATGCCATGGGCTTGGACCGTGCCAGGCTAGGCCATAGGGCGGGACTTGGGCTTAGGCTGAATCGGGCTGCATTGTTTTTTTATTTTTTATTTTTTTAATTTTGATTTATTTTCTAAGTAAAATTGTAAAACTAAAATATATAACTTTATTGTAAACTTTTGGAATTAGAAACTATTTAAAAAATTAAGAAATGATAAATCTAAGTTATTTAATACATAGATGAAAAAAATACTTCACCAAATTGAAATAAGAATGATGGAATAATAAATTGGAAGAAAAATAGGAATTTTATTTCATTTAAATTTGAACGATACAAATTAGTGAATTACAAATACAATGATTAGATCATTGCATACTTGGATGAATGAAATATAAAAATGGAATAAATTAATAAAATATAAAAATACAATATGGTTACAAATTGAAAATACAAAATTACATTGTTAAAAAATATATCAAATAAATTAAATAAAATTTAAAAAATTTACAATAATTTGAAAAAATGAAAAATTCTACAAGTAATCAAATTCATGAATCATCATTCATGACTTTTATCATCTGCTTCGGGTGAAATGTCTGGTGTTGTATCATGCCCTCCTTTGTCTTATAATCTATCTTCTACATCTAGCTAATCCTTGAAGCATATGCACACCTCTATGCTCTCATCGTTCATGCAGTTTCTTTTGTCATCCAGCACCCTGGTACCTTCACTAAAATAAGACTCCGATGGAATTGTAAACACTAGAGGGGTTAGTAAATCATGTGCCATGGCGGCGAAAATTGGATAATTTTTTGAGTGTTCACTCCACTAGGCTAAAATATCAAAATTATTTAATACTTCACCTAAATTAGAAAAATTTGCTTGCAAATAAAAATTAAGTTTAGTAAATGAATTTGTAATAGAAAACAAATGTAACAGATTGTGATGTTGGGCAATGAGAGAGGGAAGAAAACACACCTGGAGTTCCAGTCATATGATCGGAGGCTCTAGAATCAATAATTCAGGGATTGGGTGTGGATGCCAGACAAGTCATACCTGAGTGTGCAAGAGTGGTCGTGTTCTGCTGAGATGTGCCCTAAACAAACATCTCATACTCATCACAGGGAATATTCATCATCTTCTTACCAGTAGCATCTGTGGATGTAGAAGTTATCTGATCAGCTAAATGACTCTCTTGCCTGGAGCTACTATCACTAATCATGACATGATTGACCTAAGTTGAGAGTGGACCATGCAAGTCATAGCAATAATTAATGGTATGTCAATCCATACCATAGTATGTACACCTCCTCAAACCTGAACTATGTCCTCTGCCACGGGCTCCCCCTGAATCTCAACCTCCAGTACAACCACTACCATGGTTATATGTAGGTCCACTACCACCACTCCAGCCATATGCTGGTCCACTACTATCACTACGACCAGACTGAGTTCCCCGAGCTCCACCTCTAACACCATGGCCTCTGGATACTACAAAGGCTAATATATCAGAAACATTAGGGTTCTCGAAAGATCTAATGGAAATCCTCCTAAGTCGAGCAAACACATTTTCTAAGGAAGGGAGAGCTGACCCTCCTGAAGGGTTGAGAGATCCATCACATGGACGCCCAAAGATTGCGGAATAAGGGGCGAATTTCAAAAATTTTTTCTCTCCCTTCAACTGGGAATCACATTCCCTATTTAGAAAATCATATTTTCAAGGATAAACCTTGACCCTTAAACTGAACCAGATCTGAACCAAAAGGAATGGGAGAGAATGATACCTGATACGGAGAAGCAATATCTCCCAACGAAGGTGTTCACGCCCAAGGAAGGATCCAAAGACTGCTCCCATTGAAGATGGCGCAGTGTAGGATGGAGCAGAATCAACAGTGTTCTTCCCCAAGAACTCGCAAGAAACAGCAGGATGGAACGTGAGCATAGCTTCCTTTTCAATCATTTCTCAAAGAATTGATGTCAAGATCCAATCTTGACTTTTCCCACAGCTGGAGATCGAACTGGCAAACAGGGCGGCAAGAGCAGGGAGGCGGCAAGAGAGTATTCGCAGGGTGCAGAATTCTCTCTTCTTGATTTCAGCACTAAAGAGGATCTGATGTGTTTCTTGGTCTCTCTCAAGGCTGCCGCCCCCTCCTTCCTTTTGTTAACTTGAAAAGATCAGCTCCTAATCCCATCAGGAGGTGCTTATCCAAATCATATTTGGATCAGCCTTCTCTTCTAATGATAAGGATAAACCCTTATCTTATCTGTAGATTAGATTAGTTTTATCCTAATCTTATTAGGAGGTTTCTAGATCTGAATCACATTCAGATCTGTACTCTATGAGTGGATAGGATTAAGACCCTATCCTCACTGCTAATCCATCTCAGAATTCGCCCCTTTAATTAACTAAAGCTTTATCCTAATCTTATTAGGAGGTTTCTAGATCTGAATCACATTCAGATCTGGACTCTCTGAGTGGATAGGATTAAGACCCTATCCTCATTGCTAATCCATCTCAAAATTCGCCCCTTTAATTAACTAAATTAATAGCCCAGTTCAAAATGGGCTTTAGGCCCATTAAGCTTATGTGCTCACTTAACCTTCCTAACTGCTGCCCAGTTGGGCTTCCTTGTATGGCGTGGGACCCAAGCATTGATCTACACATCAGCCACATGGGTTCAGCCCAGCCTTTGTTACAAGGCCTGGTCGAATACACTGTTAAAGACAGTGCACCCCCTGAAACCCATCAAATGGGCTCTATGGGCCCAACACTTACCCTAAGTGGTCCCTAGGCCAAACCACCTTGTAACACCTAGGGACTGTGGGCAGATGCAAGATTAGCCCATCAGGTATTATCCTCAATGGTCTTACACTTAACCTCTCAGCCCATAATGATCATACACTGCCCGACAAGAGAGGACCTCTCCCTCGGCTGCAAGGAACAGTGTTGCACTCTCCACTTATATGGATCCCAGGAATTAAAACCCTTTTGCAAACATTTTAGAAACCATAATATATATACTTTTATATCTCATATAAAATATACTTTGCAAAACAAATTTCAACGGTTGAAATCGGCTACCGGCAGTCTTGGTTTCCAACAGTGAGAGTGCATCCCCGATCATTACCTTTGTCCGACAAAGGGGCTGATCCTGTCACTATGATCACCCACTCAGATGAATTCTCGGATTGTCCCAACATACCCAGGTTTTGACCCCCAATAAGGATCTCACTGATTGGTACATCAAAGACAGCCCGATCCGACACCTAATGCAGTATCATAATCGAGTCTAGGGGTCGGGTGTAACTTTCCAGTTTTGCCCATCAATCTCCAAGGTCCAGGGGAATACTGGAAATCTGGTCCAGTTCAAAGATTTAATTAATCCCACACTGTATGTGCCTAGGGTCTCACCCCGGTAGCTGAGACAAGCCACCCCAACCGACTTGGTGGCACCACAGTGTCAGCCTTGTCAGGATAGGTCTCCCCAGACCGACCCACTGGCTATGAACATTCAAAACTAACACGAGTCTCAATAAGTGTCCAGTTTAAGGGTAATACACAAAAACATACCAAGGGAACATGAATCAAATATGTACTTTTATTCATTTACAATAAACTCATAAAGTACATCAATTTTGATTGAAGCTAAGGGCATACAAAACTGTCTAACACCTCCTAATATCTGAGCCCGCACTGGTTCATACTCAAATTTCAGCCCCACCAAAAATCGAGTCACATCAAGTTGTTCTCTCTGTTGTTACTAAATTTTGACATCAGAAGTGAGGGGTGATAAATATTCAATTCATTATGAATGTTTCTCATACTAGCATAGTACTCCTCAAGACTCTGATTACCATGTTGTAGATTAAAGTATTCTTGCTCCCAATCAGCATACTCATGAGAATCGGTGAAGGGTTTTTCATCCCTTATGTGTTTCAATTTCTTCTTTGCCTTAAGAGGGACTTCTAAAGAGTTATTCCAAGGTACATAATTTTCTCTATTCAACTTAATGGAGGTCTTTTAAACATTCAAGTAGTCAGTAGGAACTATCACACTAGTCTTGCTATCACTGTTGTCTCCCATTGCTGAATTTTGGTATTGCTGAATTCGGCAAACTGCACATTAGACCACACTTCACACTGAACACATTGGTTTCAACACTTACTATTGCTGTAAACTGCACTCTTTACACCACAAACCCTACCTCACGACTACTTGAAACTTCACCACATTGTTTGAGGAACACTCCCCCTTCGAATCACACTAAAAAATGCACAAACCTTAGCACACTACAATTTGAAATCCCACCATATAGTTTGAAACAAACTTATCATTTGATTCACACCAAGTAAATGCATAGAACCTCTTACCTAATTACCTGAAAATCAAACCACACAAGGCACCCACTACACCACACTAATCAACCCTTTTTTCTTCATCGATTAGGGGAGGGCTTCTTAGAAACCGCAGCAACCAAACACGAACACCACAACTGAAAGCATAGAACCTCCAAGGGAAGAGGGCAATCACTCCTTTTCAGCCCTTTCCCTTATCTCTAACTAATGGTGAAGAAAGCAAGAGAAAACCCTAGACTGGGTGCGTAGAGAACAGAATTCTGGGCAGATCCAATTTGCTTAATTTGGCTTTGATACCATATTAGAATTTGGCCTACCTGTTAGACTGATAACAGTCAAGGAAAAGAGAGAAGAAAGAAAGAGAGAAAGAGAGAAAGGAGAAGAGTAGAAGAGAAGACAAGGAGGAAAAGGTATGGTTCGAATGAGAGAAAAGTCAACTCTCCCATTCGGCCAGATTTGTTTTATATTAATAAAATATTGTGGAAAAGTCACATGTGCCCGTACTTAAGTTGGGGGCATTAGATCTAACATAAACTTACACATCAACACCTAAACATAAGCACAAGACAGAAATACCCCTATATACTCGACACTAACAGACATCAAATGCATCAGCGCTAACATTAATACTACCGTGATGTGATTGAATGTCATCTATGGTGAACATGTTGGGGAATCAGTTTTGAGAAGGGCTGGCATTTTTTTAATTCTAAAAAGATAAAAATTAATCTAATTCGACTTAACTGGATTGCTGGATCAAAATCCCAACTTGATTTCAACGATTGAAGCATTTCAATGTCCAAGCCTCCCGAATTGAGATACTTGAGCTAGTTAAGCAAGCCTTCTTCTTGTTGAAAGTTGAAACTTCGATAAAGTTAAGACTTGAGAGTTGGAGAATGCAGAATCAGACAATCAGTTAATTAGAATTTCTCAGATTGCAGATAGTTGAGAATGTATGAGTATGAGAGAGAGAGACAGAGAGAGAGAGAATTAAGAGAATTGTTGAATTGGTGGAAGATATGGCTATTTATTGAACATAATTCAATTGTCCAAAATACCCAAAAAACTATATGTTATTTAGTTGTTGGGAGGGGTATTTTGGTCATTGTAAAGTTACTTATAACTTTACCCAAAATGCCCCCTAAACTAGTTGTTATATAGCTGTTGGGGGGGGGTATTCTTGTAAACCCCCCAAAAGCTGAAACTAGCCGTTGGGCTCCTTTGGGAGGGGGGCTCAATGACTATATTCCCGAGCAGGCCGAGCACAGCCCGTTATGGGCCTGGTGGCCCATGCTTCTTGTCGTGTCGCGGGCGGCATGACACGTGCTATCATGCTGTGTCGTGCCAGCCCATGGGCCTCGAATCCCCGACCCAGCACGACATGAACCTTCGGGCCAAACCTGGCACGACTCGTTAGTCGTCATGCCGTGCCAAGCCAGCCAGTCCAAAGTCGTGTCGGTTGTGCCAGGCTACATCACGTATTAATGAGAGACAAAGGTAGTTTTCCCTTCCTCAAAAGAGATATTTAAAACCTTGACAACTACAAAAAGATGTCTATTAGAAATACAAAAGTTACTATCAAAGGTTAACGGGAAATACTCGAATCCTATAGAGGACTGCCCTAGTCTTTGGTTGACAAGAAGGGTTGACGATGACAATGACGCTTGATTGATAAATTACAAATTTCTAAAGGATAGAAGAGGACTTGGTGAATGGGATGAAACTGACTTAGAATAGGGGTCTGAAACGAAGGAAATTATTTTGAATATAAATTTACTTAAAGTAACAGAAAATTTTAAAATGTAAACAATATTTTAAATATGTTGTGATATTTATATATAATATAAATAATATTATATATATATACAATAATATAATTAACATGAATAAAATTTAATATAATAAGGGTCGGAATGGGGTGGAGACTTCATTTCCCATCCTCGACCCTGACCCAGCCCGATTGAGAGTTCCTATTAATTCTCATCCTCATTCTTGCACATTATTAAGCTAAGTAGGTCGAGTACACGGCAGGGATGGGAAAAATTGCCATTCCTTATATTTGACCAATATTTTACAAGAAATCAATATATGGGAAGAGGCCTATTGAGAACCCATGATGCTGAATTAATACAGTTGACTTTTTTTGTATCTAACAATGGTTATTAATCAACATATCCTGATTCCTGGAATCTCTTATCCCTAGCTAATGCATTATAATTTAACTAAGTACACCAACAACATTCGTCTACTTTTTCCACAGTTGACTTTTTTTTTTTTTATGCTTGAAATTAAATTCACATTAAGTGAGGAGAAAAATATTTACTGCGATGCTACAAATTCTATAAAGAATTAAGGTTCAGACTTGAGAGTCCTATTATAAGCAATTTGCTGATTCGATTACACGTAAAATGACCACTCATACTAAAGCCCAAAGAGCTGAAAATTTTGATTCCTTATTTTGTCGTTATTCTTAGTCAATGCATAGTGGCTGAACTCTTCCTTACGTAATGGCCTTATCTGAAGAAGGAAGCTCAGTAATTGGTGGCCTTTCTGCAAATCTGTGGATCTGATGCATGGCACCAGTCTAGGTTCCTTTTCTTTGTTATGTAGGCTCCCGTAGACATAACATTTGCAGGATATAGATCTCTCAGAGTTTCGCGCAGTGTCTGAAGAAGTTTTCTTAACAAGTTTCCCGAGTACAATCAATCTTCATTTAAGGATGAAGAATCAATCTTACCATCTCTATCTTCTCTTCTTATACTCATCTCTGATCTTCTACACAAACATGGCGGCCAGGGCTAAATACGACAGAAATGTCAACACCATTTCCTTGTTTCATGTTGGCGTGGTTCTTGATTTGAATTCTTTAGTTGGAAGTGCTGTTTGGAGATGCATTGAAATGGCACTCTTGGACTTTTATGTCATCCATCCAAGTTATAGCTCGAGGATTATACTCCATTTAAGAGACTGGAAGGGTGACGGCCACTTCAGCACAGTATCTGCGGGTATGTAATTGTATATGTCTTTGTTCCTTCCACTTTGATTTTTCCCCAAAGGGATATGGTGTAGGGCCTATAAAGCTCTTTTTTCTTCCCCAATAAATCTTAACCTAAGAGTCTGCCACTTAAGCCGTGATAGCTATTCCTTTCTTTTCTGAGAGCATATGTTATCACTGAATGAATCATAAGTACCCACCATGTTTGGCCTTGTTTGTTTAATTCAATTTCCATTTTTATGTATTCATTCTTTTCAATAATAAATAGAAATGAGCAGAATGAGATGCTATGAATCATACACTTTTTTTTTTCTAGAAATATAAGTTATTTTTGTGTTAAGAATGAAAATAAATTTTGAATTCGTTACCAATTTCATTTTATTCATATTTTATCGACCGAAATAATAATATATGTATGTATACAAAACTCAAAACCCACACCAACAAAACAAAAATCAACCATGTAAACACCACATCAACAACATAAAAAGGAAAAGAAGATAAGAAACTAAAAAGGCTTTTGCATGTGGTTGCATACAGAAAAATATAGAAATAACTTAAAGGAATTGTTATTTTCAAAAAATTGTTAATAGAATAATATTTAATAAGGATAATATAGTAAGAAAGTGTCACGGGCCTCACCCCATTGTCGGGCTGAGAGCTGTGGTTGACCCTGAGCTGTAGTGTCGCACACCGTTCAAAAGGGAAAAAGATTAAAGAAGACAAGAGAAAATGATGATCGATATCTTCATTGGGGGATAATGCCAGAATATATAAGTGTAGGGCTGTTCATAAGAAGGTCCAACTTCACCAAACCAACAAATCTGGATCGATTCAACCTGAGTCAGCCGAGTTTTCATCAGCATGGGTCGGTTTCGGGTTGTGCAAATTCTTAAACCGATGATTCGGGTTGGTTTTGATTTTTACACAAGAAAATCGAAACCGACCCGAACCGAACTGACTTAGTTCCTAGTTCAAACATGAAGTTCTAAAGCCCATTAGACCACCTAGTTTTTGAATGGTTGCAAGAAACTTTGGATTAGTGAATAATGATTAATGAACAACTTTTGTGATTAACTTTTTCATTTAAATTTTATCATAGGAGATGGCTCATAACAACAAACCAAATGTGGCCCTTGTTGCTTATTAAATTGAGAACTGAGGCCCATAACATTCATTAATCTTTCCCATTCTTGTTTTGTCAAAAGTATTTTGAGAGTTCAATTCATTATAAGAGTCAAGGCTCAGTTTGAAAAGAGTATAAATACAAGTATGTACAATATAAATAAATAAAAAGTAATACAAAATATAAGGTTTTGCATTCTACATATTTGCATTTACACTCCTTCAAAACTAAGTCTAAAGAAAAAAAAGTAACCAATCACATATCTATTTACCTTTTCAATTTTTGAGGTTTTACATGGTGTACTAATATTTAGACATTTCTTTTGACAAACAGAACAGAGATATTACAGAACTTAACAAGACGTCAATTGTGACTTTAATATCACTGGTTCATTTTTGTGATCAAATTTTGGGGATGTTTAGTATGAATGGTGTTTATCTTATAATCTTTTTGTATTATTTTGTCTCAAAAATTAGGACAAAATCTGATTTTAACTTATTTTTTGACACCTCAATGCCATTAGGTGCCATATAAGTTAAATAGTAAAAAAATGTCCTTGAAAATTAAAAAAAAAAAAAGTTAGTTTTAGCATTTTTATGATAAATGGCTCTCGTGAAAATCGAGAGACACATTTATTCGATAAATGCATATATGGAGCTGAATTGACATCGGTGCTCGGAAAAACACCATCAATACCAAACACCATGTTTGACAATTTTTGAATATTGAATGAATAAACCATACTACTAGCTTGTTATGCATGATGAGCAAAATTCACGGGACCAAAGTATCCTAATTTCTATTCTCTATGCAGCCATGGATTTAATAGAAGATGTCAGGATGCAAGCCATTAGTTGCCATGGGAAACAAAGTTCATATACCAATAATTTCCTTCTCGCCACACAATTTTAGCATCCCACGCACCCAATTTCCTTACCTTGTCAGAATTGCTCAAAATAATTCATCCCAAATTAAAGAAATTGTCAACATTGTCCAAGCATCTCAATGGAGAGGAGTGTCAATCATCCATGAAGACACTGAAAGTGGAAAAGTAGCAACACTGTACCTTACTGATGCTCTCCGAGACATTGGTGCCCAAGTACGCCAAACAATTATCTTGCCCTTTTCTGCAGAAACTGAAGTAATTATAGACACCCAGCGCATGCTCGAAGGAACCAGCACAAGAGTCTTCATCGTCCATCTCTCTCATTCTCTTGGCTCCTCTTTCTTCTTGCAAGTCAAAAAGGCAGGAATGGTGAAGCCTGGGTTCTTGTGGATTGCTACTAGTACTGGATTTACAGATCTTAGGGACTCTTTCCTCTTTCATTCTGCTGAAGGATTTATGGGAGTGAAGCCTCAACTGCCGCCATGTCAAGCCTTCCGTATGATTAAAGATCAATGGAGAAAACAAGTTCAAGAGAAAGATATAGACATGAAGAAAATGAAAATCAACGTATACGCAGCACTCTGGGCATATAATGAACTATTTGTCATGGCAAATGCAGTAGAAGAAGCTAGGTTTGTTTCATGTAAGAACTTTTGGTTTAAATTTGAGATAGTAAATGAGACAAATCCTCCTCCATAGCGAGCTATCCTGCTGCGAGCTACCTTGTAGCGAGCTCCTAGGACTACTTGGAGGTGACCCTTTTCAAGGCTATCTTTGGGGTAGTTTTTTCGCCTAAGTGTTGGATCGAGGTGGTTACCCTAGCTTGCGAGCTGGGATAGTCTTGGAGTATTCCCTTTCGGTAGCTCGGGGGGCCTCATAGCTCGCGTTGTAGCGAGCTCCCCCTATAGCGATCTATGATGTAGCGAGCTGTCCTGCGGGCTCGTTACATAGTTGCAGTTAGGCTGGGGTGCTGAGTTGTTGCTCATGTTGAGTCACATCCACATGTCACCTTCCCAGGGGGTCGGGTCAAATCCTCCTCCATCAATTGCCCCCCACTCCTCGAGCTAAGGGTCGTGTTCTAGCGCGAGGAGTTCATGGACTGTGACGGATGGATTTGACCCAAAATTCAAACTTGATTGACTGATTGCATTAAATACACGCACGTGGTTGCCAGGGGGTTTTTGAACTTTTTGAATGCCGAGAAGCGTGCCAAAATGACTATTAGTTTTGGAAGACGTGCCGCCGCCATTACCTTAATCAAGGGAGGCATGCAGCCAATCGCGTTTTGGTTTCGAAAGACATGCAGTCAGCTTGACTGCGAACCGTCAGATCCGCCTCACCCTGAGCCATTGATTTGAGGGCACAGTGGCTATAAGTAAGAGGGCCCCAGGCCTCATCTCCTTCACGCTAACTTGCTTTGCTCTTGGATTCTGAGGTCGCGCCTTCATCTAGCTACCTGAGCTCTTCTTCTGTTCACACCGCCTTTTCCCAATTCAGCTTTCCCTAGTGATTCTTATCAATTTTTCAGCATGTCTGGGTATCCGTACAACAATTTTCCCTAGGGTGGTGACCAAGGAGACATCCCCTCGAGCTCGAGGGGAACTTGGGGGCAGGTTCTGGAGGCTAGGGAGGCCTCCGGTGAAACGGCTTCCACCTCTTGGGGTAGGGAGCTTGATAGTTTTGGGCCTTCCACCATGTCGATGGAGAGAGTCAGGACCTTGGTCCTTTACTATGACCTTCCTCGGAACCTCATCTACAGTCTTCCCTCTAGTAACTTCCCTTGGGAACACGATCATGATGAAATCATGATCTTTCAGGAGCAGCTCATTGCTGGCCTCCATCTCCCTCTACATCCTCTGATTGTAGAGGTTTTGAATCATTTTAATATCACTATCGACCAGCTTCACCCCAACTCGATCCGCAATGTAGTTGGGACTATTTCTTTGTGCTATGAGTATTGTCTTCCCCTTAACCTTGATATCTTCTCTTCTATTCTCTGTATCAAGAATGCTTCTCCCGGGGCACCTCCAGAAAGGCGTTCCTATTGTTTCCCACCCCCCCGCCCCGGCTTCAAGCTCTTGCACGAGCTGTAGAATAGGATCCTGGCCTGGAAGCGGGATTATTTTGTAGTGCGCAACCCCGAGGGGTGGCCCTTCCCATCTCACTAGAGGGGCGCCGTCTAGGATCCAAGGGTTGAACTGGATCCTAAAATTCGAGAGACGCTGCAATCTTGGGCAGCACTTGGCCTTCTCTGCTCGGACTACTTGGCCAAGAACAAGCTCGCGCAGGCCGGCCAGAGCTTTGGTAGGTTGCCTTTTAGGTCGCGTAGTGCCTTAAAAGATTTTTTTTTGTGTTGGACTAGTGCCTTGTGGTTTTTGACAGCCAAGATGACCGGTGTGGATGCTCGTCGGCTTCTATCCAGTAGCCAAAATAGTAGGGTCAAGAGGTCGCGCTTCCGGTGGTACAGAGTTCGAGTCTTTGGAGCCAGCTTTCATCCTGCCGGTGTCAAAGGTCCCCCCAGCCCCATTCGAGGGGGCAGCCATGGGAGGTGGTGCAGAGGGGCCCGAGGTTCCGGCGCATGGGCAGTTCCCTTCGTCAGAGCAGCCCCACCGCTTTGCTTTCCCACAGTTCCCCACCGAGAACTAGGATAGTGTTACCGACATTGTCGTGGCTTCGCGGCAGAGTCGAAAGTCAATCTCCCAGGAGGAGGTCGCCTGCTAGGGGGAATGGAGCCCAGGCAGCTCGCGAAGCTAGCCTTCGCTCACTGCATGGTGGTACGTGATTTTTCTCCTTCCCTTTATTTTCTCTTCTTTTTTCCACCTTTTCCTCTTGTTTTCACCCTTTTGACCTCAATCTTCTGATTGGTAGGTGAACTCCGCCATCCACGCCATGGCCCTCCAGACCAACATCCACTTCTACGACACTCTCAATCAAAGGTCCACGGTGCAATGACTCTAGGGCGAGCTCGACCGGGCCCGAGGTGAACTCCTTCAGGCTCGTTAGGGGAGCGAGGCCCAAGAACAGCTCGTCCGGGACCTGGAAGCACAGATTGCCTGATTGTTTAAGGAGAACACTCGCTACCGGGAGGAGTCGTCGAGGGTGGCAGGGGATAGGGAGCTTCTCCACCAGCATGTCCAGGACTTGGAGTCAACGCTTCAAGATCGGACTCAGACCTTTGATGCTAGGGTGGAAGCCAAGCGAGCTAAGGCGGTGAGTGACTTCAAGGACTCCCAGGAGTACCACGACCTCTAGGTGGACTACGGCACGGGCTCCTACCATTCGAGGTTCAAGCTCTATCGCTGGTTGGTCCAGAAGAAGTTCTCCGGGCTCAACCTCGATGGTGTGACCATGAAGGGCCTAACCCCTGAGATGGCGGATGCAGCGGAGGAGGAGGAGCCCGACTCCCTAGAGGAGGAGGAGGACGAGGCGACGAGAGAACCCTGAGGTCGATTCTTATTCTTCTGTTTCTTGGATGGTTGTTCCTGGGTGTTTAAAACCCGGTTTAAATAATTTCTCTTGATGGACCTTCTTCGGGCTATTAAGCCTTGTTCGTCTTTCTCTCTCTTTTCTTTTTTGTGATGAACCTTTCTTGGGCAACTAGGCCCGTTTTTTTTTTTTTACTTCCTATTGGACTCTTCCCGATCTATTTTAGCTCGGTTTTTATTTATGGATCAGTAATGAAATTCTTTTTCTACTGAGTATGGTGTGCTCTTATTTTTTGCCAAAGTGATCCCATCACTCGAGCTATTAGAGCTACATACCCGAAGTAGAATTTTTCGGTAATTGTTACCCTGAGCTATCCCTTAGCGCTTGAGGTCTTTTTATAGTATACCGTGAAGTAATTACCATGTATGCCCGAATTGTATGCTTGAGGATACCTCTGATACTTCATACTTTGCCTTTGCCAATGAAGTGACTAAGTCTTTCACAGTGCCGAGGTCTTAGTTAGCTCGTTGTTTTAGCCCCTAGGCTGAGGGGATGACAAAGTCTGCCCTTGGGGTTCGCCCATGCCATGGAGGCGACTGAGGCTTATTGCGCCAAGGTCGTGTTAGCTCGGCATTTTGACCCTTAGGCTTTGAGAGTGACTTATGTTCTACTCAGTATTTCGCCCATGCCATAGAGGCGGCTGGGTCTTATTGCGCCGAGGTCGTGTTAGCTCGGCATTTTGGCCCTTAGTCTTTAGGAGCGACTCATGGTCTGCTCGGTTATTTATAGATAGTATTGCCTCAAGTTGACAATATTCCATGCCGAGGTACTTGTTTCCCTTCAAGGGTCTCGAGCTCATACGTTCCCTCCCCAAGTGCTTGCTTTACTAGGTAGGGCCCTTCCCAGTTTGGCCCGAGCTTACCAACACCGAGCTTAGGTACCATAACTTTACGAAGTACAAGGTCACCAACGTGGAGGTTTCGCTTTCTGACCCTGGCATTATAGTACCGTGCTACTCTCTGCTGGTAGGCTACAGTCCTGATATATGCAAGGTCTCTTACCTCGTCAAATAGGTAAAGGTTAGTACATAGCTCATCTCCGTTTGCCTTATAATTATACACCTCCAATCGTTACGAAGGAACCTCGATCTCGGCTGGGATGACTGCTTCGGTGCCATAAGTGAGGTTGAAGAAGATTTCACCTGTGGCAGTCTTCATTGTTGTCCGATAAGCCCACAGAACACTAGGTAGCTCATATGCCCACAATCCTTTAGCTCGATCTAGTCGCGCCTTGAGTCCGTGGAGGATAGCCCTGTTTGTGACTTCCGCTTGACCATTTGCTTGAGGGTGTGCGACTGAAGTGAAGTTCTGTCGAATTCTCATATCTTGACACCAGTTCTGGAACTTGATATCCTCGAATTGCTTACTGTTATCGGAAATCGGTACTCAAGGTAATCCGAAGTGATAGACTATATTTTTCCAAAAGAAGTTCAGCACGTTCCAAGTTGTGATGGTTGCGAGAAGTTTGGCATCTACCCACTTGGTGAAGTAAGCAACTACTACCACTAAGAATCTCCTATGGCCTGTCGCTGGTGGAAACAGTCCGAGTATATCGATCCCCCATTGTGCGAAAGGCCACGAGCTAGTGAGATACTTGAGGTCGGCGGTAGGCTGATGGTGGATGTTGGCATGCTTCTGGCACTTGTCACACTTTCTAACAAGCTCAATCGCTTCTGCTTTCATTGTTGGCCAGTAGTATCCATGTCGTAGTACTTTCTAGGCGAGGGCCCTGCACCCTAAGTGTCTGCCGCACAGGCCCTAAAGAGTGTTGCGGAGCACGAGCTTAGCTTCGGAAGGTCACAAGAAGTGCAGGTAGGGGAGTGTATAAGATCTTTGGTACAACCGCTCATCTATGATGACGTATTTGGCCGGGTCCTGTGTAGCAGGAAGCTCGTGAGCGAATCAATCCAGCTCGGCTCAGCTTGAACGACAGGAGCGACCTCCTCTGCCCCCCTGAGAATGCTAGACCGAGGTAGGTTCTCTATGCACACGATTCTCATGGTGTTGTCACTGGTGCTGGCTAACCGGGATGGGGCGTCGGCCTCAGCGGTCTCAGACCTCGGGATTTGCTTGATGAAGTGTGACTGGAAGTCGAGCAAAGCCTCCCTTACTTTGGCTAAGTAGGCAATCATAGTTTGTTCGTGAGCTACGTATTCGCTTGTGACTTGATTGACCACGAGCTAGGAATCACTGCAAATGATGAAATGCTAGCTTTCATTTCTTTGGCTAGAGCCAGCTCGGCTATTAACACCTTGTACTCCACTTCATTGTTGGATGCCGCAAACTCAAAGCATAGCGTGTACTCCAATTTTGCGCCGCTTGATCCGTATAGAACAATTCTGGCTCCACTGCCCTGCTGGTTTGAGGAGCCATCTACGTGAAGGATCCAGGGCTCCTCCTCCCAGTTCGCGCTTGGCCTAACTAGGAGGGATGCTGCATTGGGTACTACCTCATGGTGCTCGAGCTTAACCGGCCTGGGAACTTTGGGCCCACCCGAGCTAGGGGCCTTGTGCTCGACCAGCCTAGGGACTTTGAAGCTGAAAGTGCATTCTGTAACAAAATCTGCTGAAGCTTGGGCCTTGATAGCAGTTCGCGGCTTGTATTGGAGGTCATACTTGCTGAGCTCAATGGCTCACTTCGTCAGCCTACCGGATACATCGGGTTTGAGCAGAACTTGGCTCAGAGGCATATTGGTGAGGATGATAATGGTGTGAGCTTGGAAGCACGAGCGAAGCTTTTGAGCTACGATAACTAATGCATATGCCAACTTTTCTATCTGTGGATATCTTGTCTCTGCACCCTGCAACACTTTGCTAACATAGTAGATAGGTCGTTGGACCCGATCTAATCTTTAATCAGTATCGAGCTGATCACTTCGTCACTTGCAGAGAGATACAACTCTAAAACATCGCCCTCCTCGGGCCGGGTTAGGATCGATACACTAGCGAGGTACTTTTTGAGCTCGTTGAACGCGAGCTAGCACTCTTTTGTCCACTTGAAACCTTTGCTTTTAATTACCTTAAAGAAGGGCAGGTAGCGATCTGCTGACTTGGACATGAAGCGGCTCTGAACGGCTATTCGGCCATTAAGCCTTTGAACCTCCTTCATATTTTGGGGTGGTCTCATGTCTAGGATGGCCATTATTTTATCTGGGTTGGCTTCAATGCCATGTCGGTTAACAATATACCCCAGGAACTTGCCCAAGGTGACACCAAAGACACATTTATTTGGGTTCAATTTCATGTTAAATCTATGCAAAATTTTAAAAATTGAATGCAAGACTTGTATTAAATCATGCAAAAACTGGGTTTTGACGACCATGTCATCTACATAAGATTCTATTTTTCGGCCAATTAATGGCTCAAACAATTTATTTACAAGTCTTTGAAAGGTTGCCCCGACATTCTTTAGCCCAAAGGGCATGACTTTATAGCAGTACAGGCCAAGCTCGATTATGAAGGCAGTCTTTTCTTCATCCACTAGGCCCATCTTGATCTGGTTGTAACCCGAATAGGCGTCTATGAAACTTAGCAACTCATGCCTGGAGGTCGCATCCACCAGTCGATCGATCCTGAGAGTGGGAAGCAATCCTTTGGGAAAGCTCGATTCAGGTCGGTATAATTGACGCACATGCGCCATTTACCGTTAGCCTTTTTCATCAGAACTGGGTTAGCGACCCAGCTCGGGTAGTGGACTTCATTATGAAATTGGCTGCAAGGAGCTTCCCGACCTCTTCATAAACCACTCTCCAGCGTTCTGGGGCTAAGTTGTGTTTCTTCTGTCTAACGAGCCTAACTACATGATCAATGTTAAGTCTATGAGTTATGATGCTAGGGTCATTGCCGGGCATTTCTGCCGTAGACCAATGCAAAAACATCTAAATTTTCTAGTAGAAAGCATACCGGTTTAGATTGTAGAGGCTCCTCAATGGAAGCACCGATCTAAAGTGTTCGGGCTGGATGCTTTGCTGAGGCTGGGATGGAGATTGTCTCTTCTATGTGTGCAACTCGCTCCTCACTCTGCTTCATAGGTCACTCCAGCTCGAGGTCATCGGCCACCTTGGCTTTCTCTTTGAGGGCGGCGACGTAGCATTTGCGAGACTCGAGCTGGTCACCTTGTGCTATCCCGATCTCAAAGTTCATGGGGAACTTCATGACCAAGTAGTAAGTGGAAACCACAGCCCGTAAGGCATGGGTGATCGACCGACCTACTATGGCGTTATACAGGAAGGGGGTTGCGACCACCAAGAAATCATGGCGGAGCCTCACTATGCTAGGCCAAGTGCCGACTTCCACAGGTACTATAATCCTTCCCAGGGGCCTGACTTCCTCTCCGCTGAAACCTACTAGGGGAGTGTTCGCAGGCCTTAGGTCACTCTCCTGGAGCTGAAGTTGGTCGAAGGTTGCTTTGAAGAGAATGTCCGTTGAGCTGCCTGATTCGACGAGGACGCACCTGACTTCGAAGTCGTTGATCCTCATTTTTATGACGAGCACATCATCGTGGGAGTAGTGGACCCCGCGTGTGTCGTCTTCTATGAAGAGGATGGGGTCTTCCATCCTTGGCCACTTCGGGGGGTTCTACTCTTCCTTAGCGGCCTCGCGAGCTAATGCACGAGTTGCAGCTGAGGTGCAGCCCACCACAATCGAGCCTCCAACTATGACATGGATGGTCCCCCGAACTAGTCTTTCTTTGGGGGCTGCTTTACGGTTGTTTGGTTGGCCTACTGGAATCGGGAGCATCTCTACTCTGCTCCCCTTGACGACCTATTTTATTACTATTATTTTTACTTTGTACAAAATTTCTCAGATATCCGCGACGGATGAGTTCTTCTATCTCATCGTGGAGGTTCTTACAACATTCGGTGCTATGACCGTGATCTTTATGAAAGTTACAATACAAATTTTTATTTCTAGCATTAGGGTCGGCCTTCAGCTGAGGTGGCTACTTCACGTACGGAGCATCCTTGATCGCCATGAGGATCATGACCCACTTCGTGTTGAGGGGCGTGTAGTCCCTTTCTGCAGCCGAAGTTCGGGAGGGCTGAACCGGCCTTGCCCCCCGAGCTAAGTCCTTCTTCTTCCTGCTGTCGCCCTGAGATGGGGGGTCTAGTTCCTTCTTTCTCTTCTCAAGGGTCTACTCGTCTTTTTGGTTGATGTCTTCCTCTGTCCCTATGAACCGATCCGCGAGCTTGAGGAACTCAGTCATGGTTTTGGGCTGGTTGACAACTGTGTGCCACTTGAACTCTTTGTGGGTGATACCTTACTTGACTGCGGTGAGGTGAACTGCGGGATCCAGGTCGGGTATCTACAGACAATCGTCGTTGAACTGCTTGGCGTAGCTCCGGATGGACTCCCTTTCCTTTTGAACTATGCCAAGGAGGCTTTCTTGAGTTCTTGGGCACCTCTTGCTAGTGAAAAAGTGGGAGGTGAAAACTTACACGAACTGCGCCCAACTTCTTATCAAACTGGGAGCAAGGTTTTGGTACCAGGTGCGGGCTACCCCTTTGAAGGTGGTTGAAAATGCCATACACATGCAAGACTCGCTGGCTCTTGCCAGGTGCATCTGAGGCTGGAAGACGTCCACATGATCATTCGGATCGAAGGATCCATCATACTTGTCTAGTGGAAGGAGTTTGAAGTCCCTTGGCATGGGGACAACAAGGAGTTCTGGGGGGAACGGGGAAGAAACCGAGAGGAGAGGGGTAGCTTTCACTTCACCTGAGCTTACCTTCTCTTTTCCTTTGAGCTCGAGAGAGGCTCGAGTAGCAGTTCGGCGAGTTCACCGGCGTCTTCTCTGCCACTTTGTTGGCCCAGCGTTGGTGCTTGATGCTTTAGTATCACCGAGCTTGACGAGCTCGAATTGTTGGTGGTGGTGGCTTTGAACCGAAGGGCCCTGCCTGTAGCCTGCGGCTAGGACCTCAAATGGGTTCTCTACGAGAGGGAGATCAAACTGGGAGTGCTGGGACGATGCGGGCTTGGTTGGCTGGGAGGCCCTCGACCTGCCCACAGGCTATGAGGTGGGGGTGGTCGGCCTCTCCTTTCTACTATGGGAAGAGGCTCGGCTCTTGGCGAGATCCTAGACCTAGGAGGCCTCTCCCCGGCGGGGTCATTCCCTCCTGCGGGAGGGCTTGGTCTACTTCGTGGCTAGGTGCCAAGGGGGAAGCGGCGGTTGGGCCTGAGGCAAGGAGGGGAACAGCTACTGGTACTGGTACTGGGAAACCTGGTGCAACACTTGTTGTTGGTAGAGTTGGAACTGCTGGAATTGTTGCATTTGGGCTTGCATGGCTCACATGCATTGCATTAAATGTTCCAACGAGTTCGAGTAGGTCACTAGGGGCACAACCAAGGGTTCAACAAAGGTTGCTCCAATCGTAGAAGGGAGTGGGGTGATCATGGGTGCCACTGTGAGAGGCACATTCAGACAAGGAACTCCATCCACAGAAAGGGGGACGGTGAACTATCCAATACAGATAGTGGGTAGTTGGGGTTGCTCCCTAGGAGCGTTCTACTTGGCACCACTTCCGGCGTTGGTAGAGGAGGCCATGAATGCTAAGTTTCAAAAAAGGAACTATAAAAGCTTAGAGGAAGGCTTTTTGAAGCGTTTCCCACAGACGATGCCAAATGATGTTCTGCAATTCGATCACTCCTAGCTAGCGGACAACTGGCTCCTAGCTGACGACGGATGGTACCTGAGAAGAAGACAACGAAGGATTCCTGAGGGCTTACCCGGTGGGAATACTCCGATGCTTTAGTTAGAACGCTTGTGAGAGAGGTGAAGATTGCAAAGAAGGCTAAGAGTGCAGGTCACGCTAGCTCAGTAAGAGTTTAAGATTAATTCAAGATACCTCTTCCTCTTCGGCTAGGGGGCTCTTAAATATGGGCGTTCTTGTCGAGCTGGGCATAACCGCCACTGGACCTCTGTCGTAGCCGTTACTGACCAGGGCTGCACATGTAATCATTGCAGGGTACTATTCAATCGGGTGAGTGACACGTCTCGTGAGGACAGGCACGCCTCCATCTATCGAGAGAGATGTGGGTGCAGTCTGTTGAATTGACAGGGACTGCACTGTCAGTCAGGAGACGTGGCGTAGTCTGACGGGTACGGTCTTGTCAAATAAAAGCTTCCTGAGTGCACCGCGTCGCGTAGCGAGCTATCCTGCCGTGAGCTACCTTTTAGCGAGCTCCTAGGAGTACTTTGAGGTGACCCTTTTCAAGGCTGTCTTTAGGGTAATTTTTCCGCCTAAATATTGGAGTGACGTGGTTACCCTAGCTTGCGAGCTAGGATAGTCTTGGAGTATTCCCTTTTGGTAGCTCAGGGGGCCTCATAGCTCGCATTGTAGAGAGCTCCCCCTATAGCGAGCTATGACGTAGCAAGCTGTCCTGCGGGCTCGTTACTTAGTCGCAATCAGGCTAGGGTGCTGAGCTGTTGCTCGTGCTGAGTCACGTCCACGTGTCACCTTCTCAGGGGGTCGGGTCAAATCTTCCTCCATCAGTTACAATTATTGAGATTAATTTGGTAATATATATACATACATATACATATATATATATATATATATATATATATATATATACAGAGAGAGGGAGAGAGTGAGAGAGAGAGAGAGACACACACACACACACACACACACTTCTATTTACCATCTTTGCAATAAGTCATGTCACCTACCATGGTGCAGCCCTTTTGTTCGACCACCTCTTGATTTATCATAATTAAATCCTATACCATAAACCCCAAGATCTAATACATTAAACCTTAAACCCTAAACCATAACCCTAAGGCCTTATTCGCTTTTCGGTAAGTTACTTACCCGGGTAAGTGCACTTACCCAGGTAAGTATTTCCTAGGAAACACTTATCCATGTTCTTTTATTTTTCATGTAAATAAGATAATGATAGTTTTGACCATAAAATGTCATTATTAAAAGGTATAATTTTGTCCCATCCAAGTGTTGGCAACTTTCCTTGGCAGGTGGGAAAGTTAGGAGATGGGTATCACTTATCCGGATAAGTGATACCTAGGAAAAATAAAATTTCCATGAACCCCATAGAAATCTTAAAAAAGAACATGGGTTTCTTGGTCAATGGAACCAAATTCCCATTGACCAATTTTTGCCCTCTCAAAATCTAAAAGAAGAATGGACCCTAAATCCTAAAATTAACCTTTAAAATGCATTTGATAGGGCACATATCCTTCAACCAGGTGGGAGTTAAATGATTATCAAGGAATTAGCCCATCTTCTTACATACATATCTAAATAAGATTTTTTAGGACAAGATTTTTGAAAGTGATGACTTCCATTGTGTTGCGTTGTTAGATTTGTTAATGTTTTAACACCACCAAACATTGATAATTCATTTCTTCTGGTTCTTTTATTTGTGGGAACAAGAGAACAGGTTTTCAATGGTGCAGTAGGAGACATAACAATTACATCGAATAGATCAAAATTTGTGGGGTTCACTCAACCATATACTGGTTTTGGAGTTCGCATGGTTGTACCAGTAGAGCATGAAAACCTTACAGATGGATTATGGTGGTTCTTGAAACCATTTACACCACAACTATGGTTTACCACCTTTGCATTCTTCATCTTGAAAGGAGTATTAGTATGGATATTTGAGCATCAACAAAATCCTGAGTTTCAGGGCTCATATTTTCAACAGATAGGAAAAGTTCTTTACTTTTCTTTCTCCCTACTAGTTTTTTCACAAAGTAAGTAAAGGTATTTTTATGGATTTTCCAAGTGTTGAGTTCTATGAAAGCCACTTTGCATTTTAAAGGGTGTTTTTTAAATTGTGGATGATTCTTCTCTCATTGACTGGTTATAATATGTAAAACGTTTTTATTAAAGCTATGCTTGGTTTGAAGGAAAAAGTAGGGAAAAGAAAGG
Organism: Nelumbo lutea; assembly: GCF_056320005.1. Classification (NCBI taxonomy): domain Eukaryota; kingdom Viridiplantae; phylum Streptophyta; class Magnoliopsida; order Proteales; family Nelumbonaceae; genus Nelumbo; species Nelumbo lutea. The sequence goes on from NC_142691.1 coordinate 31,736,941, forward strand.
AAAGTCAGGGAAACCTTCACAAATATTTTATAGGTTTCCCTAACTTTCATTTCTTTTCCCTACCTTTTCCTTTAAACCAAACATAGACTAAGGGATCGATTATGATGCTAGAAAGACATGATACTAGAAAAACATACAACTAATCAACTAGTATCACAAAAGTAGTAAGCAAATAGGTGGGTTTTCATCAAAATTCATGGGGTTATGATTGGTCAAAGCCTTTTGATATCATGTGTTTCCTGTATCATATTTTCCCTTTTATTAAATGAAAAGTTATTCATACTTGTTAGTTTGTTTAGTTTCTTTTATTTTTAAATGGGTAAATTGTTGGAACGTCCCCTGAAGTTTCTAACTGTTGCTGAAACTTCCTTGAAGCTTGGTAATTGTAATCGCTCCCTTGAACATTTTGACATAGTTACAAATAAACCCTCACTGTAAGAATCCTCCAATAAGAGGTATGAAAATGTCCAAAGTGTTCATGTAGTAACTTTTGACCAAAATGTCTTGTTTTCAATTTTTTGTATGAATGGTTATCCCAAACCCTTCCAATCAATTTTATAAAATTTGATTTATTTTCTAAATTTTCCTTTCATATTAATTAGTTAAAGGTAAAGTTGCAATCTTAATCTCTTTTTCTTTTGTTGGACATAAAGTTTAGTAGTTTACCCTTTTTAAATTTCATCAACTTCCTTCTTTCATATGAAATTACAGCTTTATGGTGCAAAATGAATTGATGAGTGTCTTTAAAATTTAAAGTTAATAATTTCTTAAAATAGAACTTCACCATCACCCTATGCATAACCTCCTCCCACTAGTGACAATAGGATTTGATCCAAAGCCTCCCCTACAACCAGCAATAGTTGCTCCCTTTTCTTTTTAAACATATGTGAACATGTTCATTTAGTGCTCCTTCAAAATCTTTTATATATTTGAAGGTGGCAATTTCTAACCCATTCATCCGTAACACAACCCTACACATCCATTTAACAATAAGTTGGTGGAGTGGGTCGATTAATCCATTGGGCCATAGAAAATGGGTTGTGTTAGGTTTGGTTGTGGGTATTCATTTGGGCCAATTATATGTACGTCACCATATTCTCAATTCTTTCTCTCTCTCTCTCTCTCACACACACACACTTTTTAACAATTTTCTCTCCTCATAATTCCATCTTTTCTCTGTCCTATAAATTCTAAATTTTATCTCTATTCTCTCATTCTTTAGGATTTTTTTCTTTCAATTTTCTCACCTCTTTTCTCTATCTTGACTTTCTCTTTCCTATCTCACATTCTTTGTCTCCTGTATTTCTCCTTTTTCTCCCCAATCCTACAAATTATTCTTTCTCCCTCCTCACGTTCTTTCCTCTCTTTCTTTTAATCCAATTTCCCTCTCTACTTCTTTTTCTCACCAATTCTCTATCCTCCTCTTTTATTATTGACTTTTTTCTCTTTTCTCATACAGTATCTCCCCCTCTACTCTCCTCCATTTGTGGGTCTCTCTCATGTATTTTCTCCGTCCTATGTTTTTCTCACTTATCTCTCATCCATTTCTACTTCTTTCCTTTCTATTGATCTCTAGTTCTCTACTATATTTTCTTTCTCTCTTTGATTTTAATTTTATTGAATCTCAACTTTTGTATCTTTGTAAACCATCCACTTAAGGACACGTAGCAACATAGAAAAGCTATAGTTTTTTTTTCTCAAAAAATATTTGTTTACATTTTTTAATTATTCAAACTAGTGGAGATCCGTGTAATGCACATGATTTGTTGAATGAAAGTTAAACAATAAAAACATATAAGAGTAGAATTTTTTTTTATTTTAACTTTTATGTAGTTAATATTATTTATGTTTTATATATTATTTTTTATGAATTTTAACAATACAAAAATAAAAACAATTAATTTTAGTTAATTTAATTGTTAAATCTCTTATAAATAACAATAATTTAATCTCCAATAGTTATTGAAAATTTATAATGAAAAAACACAATTATTGAAAATAAATTTACAACAAAAATACAATATAAATTTTCAATAGTTGTGTATTTTATTGGAAATTGTTAGTTATTGGAGATTTGGCTATTAATTTAGCTAAAATTAATTATTATTATTTTTTTGTATTGTAAAAAAGATTATTAAAAGTAGTATATGAAACATAAATAATATTAATTGTCTTCTCTTCAACCCTACATCGAACCTAAATGAACCTATTCATTTGCCACCCCTATTTAGTATCTTCCAATAAATCAGGTGCACTCTAATATATTTTGTATATATCTTGTGAATATTTTCCTTTTTTTATTAGTACTTATGCATGGGAAAAAAAAGAATGTGTGGCATCATTATGCCTTGTGGAGTTGATACTTATAAATTTGTTTTTTATTTTACAGAAGGAAATCTCCAGACCAACTATTCTAGATTCGTAATATACTTGTGGATGTTAACATTGTTCATTATTGTGGCAAGTTATAATGCAAATCTAATTTCCATCTTAACGGTGGATAACCTACAACCAACCGTTACAAGTCTTGATACATTGCACAAGGATGGAAGCTATGTTGGATATCAGAAAGGGTCTTTTGTGGGTGAACTTCTGATAGAGAAAGGATTCCCAGCTGAAAAGCTTAAGAAGCTTTCTACACCTACTGAATATGCACTTGCTTTATCAAACAAAAGTGTTGCTGCAATTGTCGATGAAGTCCCATATATTAACGTATTTCTGAAAAAGTACTGCAACCAGTTCATGATAGCTAGAATGCCTATTCAAACTGGAGGGTTTCGCTTTGTAAGTTTTTTTTCATGCCTAATATTTTTGAATTAGTTTATACCTTTCTTGTTTTATTTTGTGAATTGATACAATTAATGCAAGTATGACTATGAACAATTCATGTTGTTGCATAAATAATAACTATTTTGTATAGAATTAGTGTGTGCTAGGTATTGAATATTGTAGAACAACAGAACATGATTCACCCCATATTAGGACAAAGGGTTTCTTGAGCTGAAGTGAGATCTATAAAATGTATTGAACAACATATGTCAACACAACTTTTTATGGGTTCAATTAGTAATAGCACTTTAACTTTAAAGTGGTTTAGAAAAATCATATATATTCATATCTATCTATCTATCTATCTATCTATCTATCTATCTATCTATCTATCTATCTATATATATATATATATATATATATAATAGAAAGAGGAAAGAAGGGAGGCAAGGGGTCCTCTCACCATAGAGCTCACATGTGACTCCTTTCTCACATGTACATATTTATTTTTAAATGAAATCATTAAAAATATAACAAGGCAAAATTAAAACCCAAGTCTTCATTGTCTCTCATAAAACCTATATTTAATGTCTTTCTAATAAGATCATTCTTCTCTCTCTCTCTCTCTCTCTCTCTCTCTCTCTCTCTCCTAATAGTCAATGTTTGTAACATCTCCCCTCCCCATCTTTTCCTTTTAAATTTCTTTTAATATCTTTTAATCCCTTTTGTCACTCTATAATGAAGTAGGGATGTAAATTAGATGGATTGGGTAAGTTTAAGAGCCAACCTAAATATGAACCCTAGCTTAGATCAAATTAATGTCAAAGCCATATGTGCCAACTGGTACATTGGGTGAACCAATTTTCTTCTTATATAAAAGTCTATAGAAAACATTTCTACTTTCCATGGGTTATTAGGTTTTTCTTTATTTTTTTATTAATTTAATGTAGAATTGTTTCATGGATTCTCATGGTTCAACAACAAAATGCAATGAGAAAAAACTTAACATGGGCCTTTGGTTATCTTCATAATTTTAATTTTAAAATTGTTTTTAACTTTGTTATTCATCTCATGTTTCTACTATATTTTATATGTAAAAGACTAGAAATATATAAAAACTTTAGTGAATCATTATTACTTTATTTTTTCTCTTAAAAATACATTCTTAAAATATAACGAGTAATTGCTTTAAAAATATATATTTATTGTCTTTATTGATGTATATTAGTTTTAATTTCCTAAAATAATTAATCTAGGTAGAAGTATTATTTTCTCTTCATAATTTGTCAATGATATAATGAGCATGAGACTAATGTTATATTTATTGAGGATCTATGTTTGAAGAGTAACCAGTTAACATGGCGAATGGTTGTGTATTTGTGCAATATATTTTCCAATGTATTGATATTTTTTTACATTTAAAACTCAGTTCTCCTTACTTTTTTACAGGTATTTCCCCATGACTCCCCTATGATATCTATGGTGTCTGAGCAAATTTTGATGATTAGTGAAAATCAAGACTTATGGGATAAAATTGAAAATGAGTATTTCCGACAAGAAACATGTTTGAATCCTTATGCCAATATGACATCCACTAGATTGCGCCTTTACAGCCTTCGTGGTGTATACGCAATCACTGGAGTAGCTTCTGCTTTAACCGTCTTTCTTTTCTTTATTTCCTCGATATTATTTCCACAGTGTAATGTTGAGGACAATGAACAAGATGGACAACCCATGGTGATTATACATCATGAACAAGAGGAAGAACCCCAAGTGATTCTACATCAAGATAGAAATACTTGAGAAATCTCCATAGAATGGCCATGTCATTGTCCTAATCGTGGCTGCCGCCATCTTAGAATCTTGGAAAGGAATGTTGTATGACATCAAATATTTAGTTGTTATATATATATGGAAATCAAACAAAAGGTGGGTTTGTGCTATTATTGTTATTATGGTTGTCATTGATTGCAAGAATTTTTTATATGTATTTGTAGTTTACCATAGAATTGTTCTCATATTTGAATAACCTAAATATTCATCCACGGTTGATTAGTGATATATTTCTCTTTTATTTTCTTAAGATGATCTAGTAATTATGTATTGCTCATATGACTACATAAGAAGTTTAGAAGGTTGGGTTTGTGCTACACATTCAACCTTGAAATTAATTAGTCTACTTTAAGTTCTAGAGCAAGTTAGAACTATTTATTGTGTAATCTCATCATCCTAATATGGGATTGTCTAAAAGATGTTAGAGATGTACTTGGAATGATTTGGTTTGGGTTAACTTAATTCTGCCAACCAAACGGATACTATCGGATTGGCATTTGGGTTAATCAAAACCAACCTACATGTTCCTGAAACCAAATGTGATATTGTTTTGTATATCAGTCAACTTAATCAGTTAATCAGTTAAAAGTTCTCCTATTTTATTGCATTTATTACCATTTACCAACTTTATTTGTATGGGAGAAACTAGGCATGAGTTTAGGTCCCGCCATGAAATTAGAATGGGCCCAAAATCATGAGTAACATTCATCCAAACTTTTGCCAAGTTTACCAATATGACAACTAGTTGACTAGGTGTCCGGGAGAGGACATTATTTTTTGTCTTTTCTAACTTTTATGGTATTGAAGAGAGAGAGAGAGAGAGACAGAGGAAAGACTAGTGTTGAGAGAGATCAAATCAGCCTCCCACAAGATTTCCCCTACAGTGTCCCACAGTACATCTCTGCCGTGTATTGGGAACATCTTCCGATGATAATACTAGAAATGATGATGTCATCATCGAGAGATGTTCCCAATACAGGGTGGTGATGTTCTGTGGGATGTTGTAGGGGGATGATTTGAACTCGTATTGAGATCGATGGCCTTACCCAATTAAAAAAGGGCATGAATTAGATAGAGATTTAAATTTTATTTGTCTATGAATTCAATTCGAATTCTTATCTCTTGATAACCGAGCTCAAAACTCTTCCCCTTAAATTGAATCCGAACCTTATCACAAATAATATGCAATAGAAAATTTGAGACTTAGTTAATTGGGTTCAACATTACCTGTTCAAGATAATACACTTGAAACAATCAAGCTATTGAACTAAGAAATCTATAGCCAAATAAAAGAAATAAACAAAACTGTAGAAGGAGTTACAAGAGTTAGCAATCAATAATTAAGCACAAAAATAAACAATAAGAAAATAGAATTAATAACCATAGAAATATAAAGGAGCAGCTTAAATGTAAATAAATACATATTTAATGGTAGTTGCACCTGGTGGTCTATGCCATTGCAACTAGAGAGAGAGGACCAGCCATAAACAAGTAGCTATCAAATGGACCTACTACAAGAGAGTTGAGATATGGACTAACTATTAGAATAAGTAAAAGTAAGTGCAAAAAAGCAAATGCTTCTAAAATATAAATAGATAATATAAGTTAACAACAATAACAATTAAAGTAAAGGTAGTTAGTAATGTTAGTGCAGTGAATAAAGTAAGTAGAGTTAGAGTTCAAACTCCACTAGACCTGCTTGTACCTTGTAGATATAAAAATAAGACAAATAAAATAAAGAGAAGATTTGCAAGATCTCAAGGTCTCAAGTATCGTAGTGTTGAGTAAGTTAGCACATATAAAATAAACTACAAACTTAAAAACAAAAGAAGCCAAAACATAAGAGGCACACAAAAATTTTCATAGAGGTTTGGCCAACCCTACTTGTGTCCTCTACTTCATACCACCATTGAGGATTTTCACTAATTGACTTGACTTTTCGAACACCAACCAAGCCTTTACAACCAACAAGACTTCATAAGTGCCTACAATACCTTTCATAATTGGACTTTCATTGGGTGCCAACAAGACCTAAACCAACAAGGTTTCTAGGTGCCTACAAATCCTTGTAGTTAGCCTTAAAAAAGGTGCCAATAAGACCTTAATGGTGTTCAACAACTTGAATACTTACCTGCTCAAGGATCTTCCACCAATAAGCACATGAGCAAGTTTACAATGCAAGAACAAACCTCTTAAATATGTAGGTATAAACAATTATCATTCAAACTAATCAGTTGCTAGAGAATACTCATATGCTCAAATTAGGGAGAAAGATCCCAATAGATGGGTGAGAACGAGCTTAAAGGCTTCTCAACTAAGTTAACTATAAATAAATGAAGCTCAAGATCCTCCAAAAACACTCTAGCTCTAGTTTGCTCTCTTTGAAATACAACTATGTACAATATGTAAAAGTGAAATCATATTTTGTTTTTCACAAGCTTTGATTCAATGAAAATTTAAACGCAAGTGGTCGTCATTTAACCATTAAAAGGATTTTACCTCTTTAGGAAACAATTCAAATTTCTTCTAACTCATTGGAAGGCTTTTTAGATTTATTAGTAGTTGTTGGAGCATCCCCAATTCCACATGGTCAAGTTTATTCAATGTAGACAACTACACTCTTTTGATAGTTGTCTACAACAAGAAGGGAGGAATCTTTTTTCTCCTACAGTCAACTAGTTCCACTATATAAGTTAAATGGTAAGCTTGTGAACTCAATCAATTTAAGAAGTCAACACTTGTTTACTAAGTTGTTTACACATCTTCTCAAACTAGGAAAATTCCATGCCTCAACTATCACAATTAGTTGTGTTGGAAGAATTGGAAACTTGATTAGAACCTATTACAGTTGTTAGCTGAATTAAAAAAAAAAAATCAGCCCAACTTGAGAATTAGTTTCTTGGTATTTTGAAAATTAAATTTTCAGGTCAATCTTGCACAGAACCAGATTAGATTTGAAACCCAAATTAAATAATGATTGTACCTGATATAGAATCCATATAATTAAGCTCCCAGAGTGGTAGTTCATGCTTAATATCAGACCTAAATCAACCTCTAAATGAAGATGGCACTGGTGTATGTAAAACCAATTCAGCAATGTAGTTTCTACAAAACTAAGCTCCAACCTTCTTGGAACCAATGTAGATGTGTGAACCTTGATTCCTCTAAAGTTTTTCTTCAAAATTTCAGCAAAAGATTGAAGAGAATCAGCCCCCACTATGGCTGGTTTGAACTACGGTTTTGATGCAAAGGAATGAGAAAAAGAGAGTAAAAAAGTGGGGAGAATAGAATGGTTCACCTCTTCCCTCTAATCCTATTATATAGAACACTCTTCTAATCCTATTAGGAGCTAATCCAAATTAATTTGGACTAGGGCTTATCCATGTTTAGATATGGACATTATATTCTTAAGAGAATCAGTGCTCCATAGCCATATCCATATCCATATTTGATCCATGTCAACTTAAGTTGTCATGTGACTATTCAACTAATTAAGACCCTTTTTCTTTAATGGTTCACTTCTGTAGGCATTGCATGGCCCCTTTATTCCTGAATATTGGATGGTGTGGGACCAACAAAGGTCTCACATAAGTCTACAAGGGTTTGGCCCTACCCCTAGAAAGGGGTAGGCTGAATTCACTACCTAAGTGATGTAGAACAGAAATGAAACACATGAGAAAAGCTTCAAAGAAAAGAGTAGAAGTCGAATTTTAAGAAGAATAATTTTTCACTAAACAATTAAGATAAAATTGATAACAAGAGAACTAACCATAGCCTTCCCCTAGCTAATCTTTATATAGGCATACACCCTTATGTCTCTTAATCCTAATCTACAAACACTCCAAAATAGAATCCTACTAAAATCCTTCAAAAGGAAAGTCATAATTGAATATAAATTTGAAATAATGTTATATTGGTAAAAATGAATTAAGATAGAAACTCTGAGATGACACCAAGTTGGTAAAAAGTATTAAGATAGAATTCTCGTGATGATGTTATATCGGTAAATTTTTACTAAGATGGGCGAGCGGCGTCATTTCTGCTTCTTATGTGTCTTGGAACGGTCCCAACTTGCATAGAACTCATTGGCCTTCTCCTGTACTACATCACTAAGGATGGTAAACCCCTAAACCAATCAACTTGGGCTCAACTTAGGCCTAACATTTAAAAAAAAAAATGATCCTTGGATTTAGCTACCTTATGAAGACTCAAGGGTAATGGACTTATGTAAGATGAATCCCATCGAGTTATCATCCCTATAATGGTTTGTTTCCCTTAACCTCTCAGTCCATAACCATTAAACACTGCTCATAGGGAATGACCTCTTCCCTGAATGCAAAATGTAGTGTTACACTCTCTCCTCAAATTAATCGCAAGATTAAAACCATTTGCAAACATTTTTTCTAAAAATAATGACATAATATATAAGTTCATTTTGCAACTAATATTTCAAATACCTTGATATTCACTTTGTCTAACAATGGAGCTAATCCTATCACTAAGATCACCCACTTAGGTAATTTTCTAAACTTCTCCAACATACTCAGATACTTGACCATTAATGAATCTCTTTTGCCCACATGTCAAAAACAACTCAATCCAAAACCTAATGCAATATCATAGTCAAGTCTGAGGTTAAGTGTAACATTCCAATTTTTTTCCATTTATCTCCAAGGTCTAAGGCACAATTGATAATTGGTCTAAGTTAGTATTTATCTAAAAAACCCATTATCTATGCTTGGGGTCCAATCCTAATCGTTAAGACAAGTTGCTCTAGTAATTTGACAACACATCAATGTCAAATTTGTTAGGATAAACTCTCCAAGTCTATCCAATACTTAAAAACTTTTCTAAACTAACACAAGTATAATAAGCATCCAGTTTAAGGAGTAATATAATCACACCAACTTGAATATGAAACAATAGTGTACTTATATATTACTCAAATATAAATGTTTGTGTACAATAATCTGATTGGAGATAAGAGCATACACTTTCTAACAGCTCCCACTTGCACTTAAATTTAATTAGGCATAAACCTCAGTCACATACTATTCACATGTTCCTCAAACACTTTTTATGTCAATGGCTTAGTTAATGGGTCTACCACATTTTCTAATAATGCCACCATTTGAATTTGGGTGTGCTCTCTACAACTATTCTACTTGTAGTGGATGCATAATTGTAGTGGCAATGTGAACTACCCGCATATGCAAACGAAGTAGAATAGCTACCTCCTGATTCACCTGCACCTTTCTATGCACCTGATAATGAGTTGGAATTGGATATATCCCTCTGATTTAAAAACTACCCATATCTCTCCAATTTGACCATCACTACAACTACTGTAACAGACACTAGAGAAGTTGAGTCATCTTGATATAACGTGTGGGTAAAGCCTCTAATAGGTATTTCTAGTATGCTTAGGTTTCTTGCAGTAGTCGCAAATTAGATCCTTCTTGTCTTCCTTCTTCAGTTCATTTCCACCCTTATCCTCGCTCGCCTTAGGCTTCACTATGCTAATCATAACTAACTACTCAAGGCCCTGATTCCTCATCATCACATTCATCTTACTTTTTTCTCCAGACACAAAGGCATATGCCTAAAAGAAGTTGATGCATCTTTTCTAGAAACTCAAATACCTTATTTGGGGTTAAATCTTGTTAGAAACTCAAATACCTTATTCTTTTCTACCAGCTTCTAATAAGTTGATGCATCTTTGCAACTTTCCCAAACCATAGTCTCAAAATGATCTACCTCCTATTCCATAAGGTATTAATGGTTGAAAAATAAATTGCAACAAACTTATATCCCTACCTAGTAGCAATCACTTGGTTTCTCAATTGGTAGGCTCTAGCAACATTCTTATTCTGTGAACAAGTTTCTGCTACTCCATCCCAAATCTCCTTATCTATATTAGCCCATAGAAAGTTATTACTAATTATATGGGATGCTATGGAATTGCACAACCAAGTCATTACCATATATTTCTCCTATACTCACCGGGAGTAGTTAGTCTCAGGCTTCTTTTCTTCACTAGTGATATACCCCAATTTTCCATGAACTTCAATGGCTGTCTTTGCAGTTTGTGATCATTCTAACTAGTTTATACCATCCAACTTGATTGTAGTGATGGTCCCAACCTCAAAGAGATCACCAACACCTCCTCCACCTAGTCCCATTTCACTTACAATTTTGTTTTAAACTCCACAACCCTCCATAACTCTAAGAACTTATTATGAAATCAATTTGAGATGAAATTAAAGAGTTTTATCTCCTTTAGAAACCTCAAACACCTTCCTAATACCTTAGAAGCCCCTTCCTCCAAAGATCCCCTTCTTCGTGAGAGTAGGAGAAGAAACAGAAGAGGTTGTCACTCCCTCCAAGGGTCCCCAAAAAGCTGGAACTTGAACCACCCTCTTCAAAAAACCTCAAGAAACCCTAGAAACCAAAGTGCCACTTCCAAGGTCAAAATTGAAAAGTTCTACTAAATCAAGACTTTTCCCCTTTCTTCAAATCTTGCTGATTTTGGTGCTAAACCCTAGACTAGTTATAAGGGATTTCAATTCCACCAAAAACTGGGCTTACCTAAAGTCCTTGATCAACACTTTACCTCTTCATGCAGTCAACTAATCTAGGGCTGAATGATGGAACAAATCAAACAATCTTTAACGACCTTGCTCTAATACCAAGTAGAAAAGTGCAGAAGATCTTTTTTGATATAAAATTTGTGTAAGGAAGAGAAATAAAGAAAAGAGAAGGTTTGTGTAGAGAAGAAAAGAGGAGAAGGATTGAAAAGAATGGGTGAAGCCAAAATTAGGTTTGGCCGCTCCTTTCATAAGTTTATATATTCACAAATAAAAGCAGAATACAAAGACAAGTATGCCCTTAGTAAGTCAACTACTTATAAAAACTAACACTCTTAACTTAAACATAAACTAATGGGCCTTGGGCCGAATAATTCTCTAAACCAAAATTAATAACAATTTGTAAAGAACATAGGAACTCACCCTATGTGAAATCATCTTGAATGAATAAGGAATTTGATTGCCACTACTCTCCATCCATTCAACCATTGAATCTACCGCAAAGAAATAATAAATAATGGAAGAAATAATATAAAAAATATTAAGATCATTGGCCCAATCAAGAGAAAACCAAATTCTCAAAAACTAGTGAAAATTTGCTCAAATCGCCTAGACTAGTTCTAGCTGATTTGATCGATGCAAGAATCAAATTGGATTGCATCTAATACTAGACTAAAACCTGGTGCTCATATACTACTGTTGGTAGGATTGTAAATTACCTAAAATTGTTTAACCATGCTAGGTTTTCTAGGGTAAAATTCAATTCTTTTAATAGTCCAACAAATAGAGAACCAATTAGAGAAGCCAATTTCTCCTAGACTTGGGGACTTAGGAGCTAAAAATCAAATCTCTGACATTAACTAGGAGTTAAAAAAATAACTCATCTTAAAATTTTATACCATATGAATAATCAATTAATACAATAAAAATATAAAATGATTAAATAAAATTGAAAAAAAATGCTTTAACAAAATAGAAAATAAAAATTTGCAATGAAGTTGAAAAAAAATTAACTTATAAGGTACAAATAAAATTGATGAAAATATCAAATCATAAATCTAAAACTTTTCTTCAAATCCCACTAAGTGGTGATGCATTGGATGATTTGTCATGTCTTCCTTTATCTTGCAGTCTATCTTCTACATCAAATCAATCTTTAAGACAAATGCACATCTCTAATATTTCATCACGTGCCACAGTAACAAGAATAGGATATATAATTATTTTCCTATGCTTTCCACCAAGCTAAAATATCAAATTTTCCTATGTTGGACATCTAATAGTTTTATAAATGTCTTTTCAAATGGTTGTGCCAACATTACTTTGATAGAAAAAAAAATCATGTTTACATTTATTACAAACTGCTCTCATGCTATTTTCCGCTACATCCTTTATGGTAAAATAATTTCAAAGATCACTGGTTTTCTTTCTTGGTACCCTAAAATTATTAAGGTCAGCACCAATTTGGGTTTGAAAAGAGAAATTAGCCATTTTAATAAATATTAAAATCTTATAAAAATCCAACTAACCCGATAATTGCACTTGGATCCTTGGAGTTCAGTCTACTACTTCGGTCTTTCAACTTGAATGCAAAGCTTTTAAGTCTCTGAAATTTCCAACTTCAACTTGAGACACTCGATTAGGCCTCCATGTTGAGAGTAGAATAGTATGACATGAGAGTATGAGAATGAGAGATTGTATTTGATTGTTGTTGTGAATCTGTGGTGAAAATGGGTAAGGATTAGGGTATTTATAGGGGTTAAAAATAAATGAGTTAACCAAAATACCCTCCTAAACTAGTTTTTTGAGTTATTTAAAGGGGTATTTTGGTTATTTATATGTTTATTTATCACTTTACATGAAATGCCCCCCTTTAAACTAGTTGTTTGTAGTTTTTGGCATTTTAGTTATTTTATTTCACCCCCTTTGGTAAAATACACAAATTAATACCCCCCAAATATTTATTTATAATTGTTGGAGTATTTTTATAAAATGCTCAGGCCATGCTAGGCCATGAGGTGTGTCGTGCTTAGGGGTGGCAACGAGCCAAGCTTTTCACGAGCTGCTCGAGCTTGGCTCGACTCAGTTGAAACCGAGCTCGAGCTCGAGCCTATTAGAGCTCGACTCGTGAGGCTTGCGAGCCAGCTCGAATATATATATATATATATATATATATATATATATATATATATATATATATATAGTATATATATATAATATTATATAGTATAACAATAATATATATAATAAAATTATAGAAAATAATATATATATATAATAAAAATATTATAATTATAATTATTATAATTCTTAATTTTTTAAATATCAAATAAAAAATATATTTTTATATATTTTTTTTATTTTTATAAAATATTTTTCTTAAAATCGAGCTCGAGCCGAGCCGAACTCGAGCTCGAGCCTTGTAGAATAGTCTCGAGCCATGCTTGAGGTTGGTACTATTCGGCTCGGCTCGGCTCGAATCAACCCCCAGTCATGCTTGTACCAAGTCAATAGCCATGTTAGCACAAGCCCACATGGGCTGCGAACTATGTTGTGCCATAGACCAAAAGCCCCAGCTCAACCCAGCCTAGGGGGTCATGTTGTGCCTAGCATAGACTATCACTATAGCTGCCTAATCCGTGTTGGGTTGTGCCGGGGACCAATTTTACACCTCAATGTATGGTAGAGTGTAGATAAAATTTTTGCTTGCAAACTTGCTCCTCTCTCTCTCCCCAAAATGAGAAGCTTAATTAACAATGTTTTCTTTTCTTTTTTTTTCTCTAGTTACTTTTATATTTTAGTTGTGATGATGTCCATTATAGTGTGACATGTTATTTAAATCATTTTAGCACATGATTTTTGGTTCCTCGTCTATTCCAACTATGGAAACTACAGCCTGTAGGTTCTTACAAATGGCATAGAGTTGAATAAGCAATGCTCTTTGTGTGATTGATGCTCCAATAACTAGTAATGGGAAGGATGATAACCTTGAGTATGTGAAAACATGTTGTCGAATGATTTAAAATTCAGTGTATTTGATTACTTTTTCCCTTTCTTTAATGGTGCTCATACAACATATACATTTCCAATGGTTTTAACTAAGGCCAGTGAGAGAATTCACTCCCCTATTTTTTTGGATCACCATGTGCTATGTCCCACATGTAACTTTCTTTAAAGAAAAACAATTGTCCTTGTTATTTAGGATACAATTTTTCTATACTTCATTTGATCCTTCCTATATTTTTCAATGGGTTATAGCCAAGGATCAACGTATGGGTATCAAGTATCGCATTGGACAACCCAGATACAAATATTGGATATGAATACACTTTAAAAACACATGGATACAAATGAAAGATATAGAAACGCTTAGATAGATAAATGCATACATATCACATAAATACATTAATAATATTAAATCTAAAGATGAGTTATCTATGAATAAAGTTTAAACACATGACAAAGACTTTAGAACATGTACACATCATACAATAATTATCACTTTTCAGTTTTATTAACTTTTCAGGGAAAATTATTTATTTAGTAAATTTATATAAATAATACCTCCATTTCTCAAATAATAAATATTTTTCATTTTTAACAGATAATTGTAAAATAAAGCATATTAACCATTTAAGGTAGATAAAATAATTTAGTTTTATAATTTTCATTTTTTATGAAATTTTTAGAAGAAAAATAAATATTAAATTATTTATATCAGATTTTATGGTAATAATTTTCTATTTTTATTAATTTTTTGGGAAATTTATTTATATATATTTATATAAACAAAGATTATTTTTTAAATAATAATATTTTACATATAAATCATTTTTAGGTAGATAAAATAAATTATTTTTATTTTTTTAGTATTTATTAAAATTTTAAGGAAAAATAAATCTTAAATTATTTATTTCAGTTTTTATTATTATAACTCTATTTCAATTTTATAATTATAATTTTCAGTTTTTATTAAAGTCCAAGAATAGTCAACATTAAATTCGTTAACCCAAACACCAATGTGCTTTTGAGACCTGGCATTCAATTTTTCAAACAATAGTATTTAACAAGAGGGTATTTTCCACTTTCAAATAGAAGTTTTTTTTTCATTCGGACATGTCTCTATCTATTCTCAAAAAAGTGAAATTAGTTAACTTCACTATTAGAAAAGTGTTAACTTTAAATACATGGCTAACTATAAGAAGAAAAATATCCACTATAAGTTAACTTTAAACACATGGCTACTTATAAAAAAGGTATCCACTCTATCTTTGTAATTCAATTTCCTAATTCAAATAGAAGATTCATTACAAAAATTTAATTACCTATAATATATAGAATGGATACTTTTGGCATCAAGTATATTTATATCTATATCTATCTATCTATCTATCTATCTATCTATATATATATATATATATATATATATATATATATATATATATATATATATATATATATATGTATGTATATATATAGCAATGTGGTCCACTTCACCATGCCTCTCCTTGCTCCAAACCCCCCATGCTACCCTCCTTAATTCTCTCTCCCTCTCCTTCCCACCATTCCTATTAAGGCATGCCCGCACCCTCTATCTCCATTTATTAATTTGCTCTCTCTCCATTACTAACTCTCTATACCCACACAACCACTCTCCTTAATTAGCTCAACTCATCTCTCTCTCTCTCCCTCCCCCCCCCTAAAAAGCATTCCTTTTGACACATCTCCTTATTAGCTCAACTCATGTCTCTCTCCCCCCCCCCCCCAAAAAAAAAAAGCATTCCTATTGACACATCTCCTTAAAAACATCCCTAAAATCTCTCTCCTAAAACCTCTCCATACTCCTAATTTATTGCTCTTAAAACTCTCATTCTCCCTATCTTACTCTTTCTAATCCAAATATTCAATTATTTAATAAACCTTTCAATTTCCTAATTCCTAAAACTTCTCTCACAACTAACTTTTTTTATACTCTTAACTAATTCCCACTTCCCCACTTCTAACTAAAGTGATGTGGTTTATTTTGAATCTGGTATGGTTCTGTTTTCATTAATCCGACCCGACCTATTTACTTTGAATGCTATATTACTTACTGCTTATAATTAATAATTTCTTTCTATTTTATTATAATCCATACCAAAATGAATTAATTATTTTTAGGATTAATTAAAAATACCAAAATTCACTTAAAAGCTATTATTTATATCCATGATTTATTAAAAATTACCAAATATATTATTGTTTTTAGTAATTAATATTACTGAATATTATTGTTAATAATAGTGATATTTTTACAAATTAAGAATTATTAATTTTATTAATTCATAATTAAGAACTATTAACTATAATTATAAATTTATTAATATTTTTAAATATTAATTATAAAATTTAAAATTAATCATTAACTATCTATATGCGAATAATTAAAAAACCATAAAACATTACTTCTTCTAGTAATTAATATTATTGTTAATAACTATAAATTGAAATTTGTGCAATGCATGATTTTTGTTAAAAAATTTTGAGGCAAAAGGAGCTAGGGGAGTAGCTTAGGTTGGGTGGGCCTAACCCGAGCCTGACCTAGTTCAGCCAAAGCTTTTGCATAAGTTGGGCTTGAGTTTTCGAACTTCTAGTTGAGTTTAGGCCAACAAAGTCAAGGCTAATCCAATCTCAAGTTGGGCTTTGGTTGAGACCTTAGGTAGTTCAAGTGCGATCCGGCCCAATTTGATCTCGTGCCAACATTTTATGATATACATATCTATGTATTATCAATATGTTCTACTTGGAAATTGCGCTATAAAGTTCAATATGCCTAAGCCCAAGTCCAGCCCAAGATGTTAGGTTAAGCTTGGGGTTGGGCCTGAGTTAGTAAATTATCAGTAATTATTGTCATTCTATTTTTGTTATATATTAGTAAATTATTAGTAATCATTGAAAATTACAACTTTTCTCTTACCAACTTAGCCTTAATCCGAGTGGGTTGGGCTTAGGATTGGATGTGTTGAGCTTTGTTGCACAATTTCTATGTAGAATATATTGATAATATGTAGATATGTATATCACAAAATGTTGGGTGGGCACAAAATGGTCGAATCAGGCTGGAGTTACCTAAGGCCCCAACCCAAGCCCAACCTTAATTTAGGTTAGGCTTGAGTTTTTTTGCCTAAGCCCAACTTGAAGTTCAAAAACTCAAGCCCAATGTATGCAAAATCTTTGGTTGAATTTGGGTTAATCCTACCTAAGCTGCACTCGTAACAACTCTTAATTTGCCTTTTTTTTTTAACAAAGTCCATGCATCTAACAGGTCTCCATTATATAATGGATACTTGCCTTGATTTGCACTATCCAAATACCATATTTCATAGACGTAATCTTACACCATTGTTGAATGAATAGGCACCAACCCCATTCGGTCCCTTTGGAAACATACACCATGGTTCTTAAAGTGTGATTCCTAGCCATGATCATTGTTTTTGGTCGCATATGTGGGTCTCTTGTTTAGTTATTAAAACTGAGTAAATTGGACGGTTATTGAGTAATTTTCTTTTCTTTTAAAGTCTCAAAAGAGAGTTTCAATTTCCTTCGTAAAAAGGACTCATAATTGAAAACTTGGCAATTTGTTTTTCTTTAATAGCTCAAAATTTTATTTTTTTTCTTCCAAAATTTTGCTATTGATTAAATAACTGAACATTGCAGCATGGATCGGCTGCACAAAAAACACTGAGCAAATGCTATGCACAGGACACTACAGCTGCAGATTGGGAAAATCTCCCCATGAATGACAAATACAGGAGAAAAAACTGAATTTAAATAACGTGCATGGCATAGAATACAAGGTATGTGAAAGTAAACTCTTCATATTCTTTTTCTGTTCTCATATTAATATTGGCTTCTATCTTTTTTAAGGAAATAAACAAGCAGAACCCCTGATATTAAAACTTAAACAAACAATTTCACTAGTTGGACCATTAATTTTCAACTAAATAGTTAAACTAGGCTCCTGTTTCAGCAAACTCTGGAGCCAATCTGATCTAAATGGGTAGATCTGCAAACTTTTCTCTGTACATTCAAGAATATGTGTTGGTGTTCTTAAGATCAACTACAAATTTTGGAATAATTGATCCTAATAATGTTTGCATGAGATTTGCTTTGAAGATACCTTACAGTTCTGGTAAAAATGGGCTAGGCTCTGAACTCGTGTCTGAAGAGGCTAATGTGTTTGCTTGGATATTATGGCCTAGTTTGTTTAAAATATAATTTGATATGCACCGGTGTTGAATGCAAATTTTGATTGATTTTTGTTTTAAATTTTATTTTGTTTTGTATGTTTGTAGTACACTAAGTAAAATAAAACCTGAAGCAAAGTAAAATCTGTACTAAAGGTAAATAAGAATTTCTGATTTCTACACCAATGCATATGTTCTAGTGCAATTGGAATTTCATAGCAAACAAATGAAGCCTATTTGGGGCTCTATAACATGCCATCTGTATCAGGACCCACTATTCAACAGTTATCACCTATAAGGATAAGAGATTAACTGGAATTCATATTTGCTCCTCACAGAGCGCGCCTCGCACCAACCTCACCGTGCATTGCAGCTGAAAATCTTCCCATGAATGATGACATCAAGTACGACAGATGTTCTCAATGCAAGGCTACACTGTGCCTGTGAGGTTGGTATTAAGCGTGCTCTGTGAGGAGCAGACCCATCTCGATTAACTGGGCCAAAAGTCAGTTTAAATTCTTGTCCAAAATGTGGGTCTATCTATAATGGCAAAAGCTTCTGTTGGAATTTTTTCACTTTCAACCTTTACTAGGAATTATGTGGCTGTCATAGAATAATATATCAACTGGTTAAACACAAAAACATAATTTAAAGTGGCAAGAAGGAAAACAAAGTTCAAGTTACCCACAGACTACAAAGACTAACTCCTTTTCCTTCTAACTTGGGACTTTGCATCTGTTAGCTGCTTCACCACGTCTCTCATGGTGGGTCTCTCACTTGGCTGCTGTGCTGTACATTTCAGTGCTACAAACAGCACATTTGCTGCTTCCTCTAGGACAGAGGAATCCAAGAATTCTTCAATGAGGCTTGGATCCGCAATCCTATTGAGGGACTCGGTTGTACTCCAAATTGAGCTTACCCAATGGACAATGCCTGTGTCCTTGGGAAATGAAGGATCCAAGGCCTTCTTTCTGGTTATTAGTTCAAGCAAAACCACACCATAGCTGTAGACATCGGATTCCTTGCTTTTTGCCACTCTATATGCAATCTCTGTTACAAACCAGAGTCAATGAAAATTTTATAAATAATTTCAAGATAAAAAGGCTGAAAAATTAAGGTAAAGAAAGTGAAATGCCAGAGAGCATGAAAAGGAATAAAAAGGATAAGAAAAAGAAATAAAGCTAATATCCAAAGGGCAGACCTGGTGCTATATATCCAATGGTGCCTGCTACTGTGATGGACTGATCTAAGGCTGAAGAATCTAGGAGTTTGGCAATGCCAAAATCAGAGATATGAGGCTCCATCTCCATGTCCAGTAGTATGTTATTTGGTTTGATATCTCGGTGAACAATAGCAGGATCGCAGTCATCATGAAGATAAGTTAATCCATGGGCAATTCCCAGTGCTATCTTGAAACGCACTTCCCACTTGAGAACTGGAGGTGGTTTTATCTCATGCAGAACATCATGGAGGCTTCCATTCTCCATGTACTTGTACAAGATCAATCCGTAGTCATTCCTCAACCAGAAATCTTCCAATTTCACCAGATTTCGGTGTCTGATCTTCCCAGCAGTCTGGATTTCCCTAATCATGCTCCCACTTGCACCTTTATGGTGTGAAAATGCAAGTTTCTTTACAGCATACAATTTCTCTGGACCCAATACTACTTTGTAAACAGTCCCATGGGCTCCTCTGCCAATGATAAATCTTTCATTCAGATTATCAGTGGCCTCCATCACTTCATTCAGTAAGAAAGTTGAAGCTTCACAAAAAGAACTTTCAACTTCTGGTTTTGATCTTCTAGACATGAAAAATACATAACTTAACAGGAGAATCACTAGAATACAGAATAGTGATGATCCAAGAGCTATCAATGCAATCTTTACTCTAAAGCTTTTCTGATCACCAGACCGATGATTACAAGTGCTGTTCATACTGCAACTTGAGCCATCCCCAAGAAGACAAGGAACACAGATTCCTGGGTTCCCCAGGAATGATGAAGGAGAGGACTTTAGCAACTTAATTAATGTATTTGGTACAGGACCAGTGAAGAGATTATATGAAACATTTACACCCGTCAATGACTCAAGTGCACCAAGAACTTCCAAGCTTCCTGAAAGATTGTTGTGAGATATATCCAAGCATACAATCTTATTCAACTTCCCAATCCCTGATGGAAGTTCCCCCATCAGTCCATTATCACTGAGGTTCAAAGCAATGACTAGGTTCTGCAACAATCCAATTGTTGAAGGGATTTCACCCCCAAGAAGATTTCCTCCAAGTTGCAGCTCTAGAAGATTTTTAAATTCTGACAAGAAATCTGGAATACCCCCATTGAACTTATTCTCTCTCAGTACCAAATTGGATAATTGAGTTAAGCTTCTTAGACTTGAAGGAATTGAACCATTTAATGAGTTAAACCCCAGGTCCATCTCCGATAAGTCCTTACAGTTTGAGATCTGTGGAGGCAATGGACCTAAAAGATTGTTATGAGACAAATTTAACCGCTCTAGGTTCGCAAGGTTTCCCAGTTCTTGAGGTATAAACCCTGTAAGTTCATTCATGGACAAATTAATTGTTCCAAGATTGGTACAGTTCCCCAAGCTTGAAGGAATTGTTCCATTTATTTTATTTCCACAAATGTTCATGAACAAGAGGTTTGAGTTTTGCACAAAATCAGGAAGGGGGCCAGTAAGATTGTTTTTCTTAAGAATCAGTCTTCTCAAGGATGAGCAACGCCCAACATCTGAAGGTATGTTACCTTCAAATTGATTTAGACCCATATTCAAAACTCTCAATCGTTTTCCAAAGCAGAGGTTTGGCGGGATTTCACCAGAGAACCTATTGTTAGTCAATTCCAACTGCACCAAGCTACTATTGATTCCCAACCCTTGGGGTATGACTCCAGAAAAATGGTTGCTGAACAAAGATATGTTTTCCAGTTGTTGGAGCTCAGTAATCTCTAAAGGTAATTCCCCAGATAAATTGTTCTGATAAACCATGATGTATTTAAGTGTTGGAATCTTCCAAATGCTTATTGGAATCTCTCCAGTCAATTGATTGGAAAACAACTCAAGGTCCTCTAAATAGCTCAATGATCCCAACTCACTCGGGATTTGACCCTGTAGTTGGTTGGTATACAACAGTAACACCTTCAAGGATTTACAGCTCCCAATCTCAGGTGGTATTTCTCCAGACAAATTGTTTTGATTAAGGTAAAGTATCTCAAGTTTAGTAAGTAAACCAAAGGAAGAAGGGATCTTACCTGTTAAGCTATTGTTAAGAGCTGCAAAACAATTCAAGCTACTGCAATTGCCCAGACCTGCTGGAATTTCTCCAATAAAACGGTTGGTAGACAAAACCAACTTCTGTAAATTCTTGCAACTTCCTGAACCCAATGTAATCCTGCCCTCGAGTCTGTTCGAACTGACATCCAAGACGGTAAGTAGCTCAAGATTGTTTAGGCTCTCAGGCAAAAAACCAACCAACTGGTTGTCAGTAAGATAGAGTTCATGCAATTTAGTACAATTCCCAATAGATTCTGGTATGCTACCCGATAATTGACTACCAAAGACCCACAAAGAAACAAGTTCAGTCATGTTCCCTACATTCGACGGGATAGAACCTGTGAATCCATTATTCTGCAGGTAAATCGTATCCAAGTGTGGAATCTGAAACAAGGCTTCTGGTATCTTTCCACTCAAGAAATTATCAAAAAGCATTAAATACCTCAAGTTCCTCAAGTTTGCTAAATACCCAAGCGCTTCACCACTGAAACCATTCGCAGATAAGTCCAAATATTCGACAAGACTACAATTCGACAGCTCCGGCGGTATCAAACCTGAGATATTGTTAGTGTCCAGGTCCATCGTCTTGAGCGATCTCAACTGGCCAATCTCCGGTCTTAGTGAACCAGAAACCCCAATACCCGACAAGTTCAGAGTGATTACATTCTGTTTGAGCTCATCACACTCAATTCCTTGCCAGTTACAAGGCGTGGAATCGTTCGAATTCCAGCTCGATATAATTGAAGGTGGTACTGTCAAACCTTTCAGAAGTGAAAGCAGAGCTTCTCCATCGGAGCTCAACCCAGAACCGTTACGAACCCAAACAAAAAGAAAGAACAAGTGCAAGCACAAGAAGTCTCTGAGAACACTACCCATTACACCAGAATCAATCAAAAGCACCAAACTTAGGTTATGAGTATGGCGGTATGCTCACCTTTAATGAACCAGTCTTGCGAAAAAGCAAGAAATCTGTTTCTGTTGCCTTTATTTGTACACCTTGTACCTGTTATGATAAGAGCTGACAGCTTCGACATTTCTAAGCGGTTTCTCTGTGTTCATACCTAGTCTAGTGTAGTAGTGCTCTTGCCTCCTGCTCTCTGCACGCGTTGCTGCCGCCCTGCTATTTGTTTTTGCTCTTTTATTTTTCTCAAGAGTCTTACTAGCTTTGAAAGATGCAGGCTTCTTTTGACATATCTGAGACCCTCTGTCCTGTCTTTGCCCAATTCAAAAGTTAACCCTTCGTCCTCAGTGCTCGCTTTGTTTTCTTCTGGAATGAATACCGGCAGTCACCTTCTGTGAATTTAGTGTTCACACTGACTTTTTTGAAAATCCAACTCCAAATTTCCCTTGTTGGGCATGGTATTCTGGAATGAATACCGGCAGTCACCTTCGTCCTCAGTCAACTGTCAATGCATGAATAGAAATGACTTCAAACTTTTATGAAATGAGTTTGAAAAAGAACTTTTTTTTTCTGAAAAAAGAACATTTTCTTGAAAAGCACTTTAAAAAAAGGGATTATAGGCAACTTTTGGGTCCAATACCAATAAAGCTAATACTTTTATTTAAATTTCAAAAATAGGATAACTTTTTAAAAATAATAGCAATTAAGGGCAAAAACATCGTTCATCTTCTTCCTCTTGCAATTGAGTTATTAGCGCCACCACCCACCACCGCCTCCGGCAAACTCTGGCAATGCCTCCTCCTATCTCCGGCAACGTTTCCGGAGGCGGGCAAAGGCAAAGGCGGCGGCAACGACGCTGGTGGTCATTCCTCTGCTCAATGCCGCCACCACCGCCTCTGCCTCTGCCCACCTCCGGCAACATTGCTGGAGGCAAAGGCGGAGGTGGCAGCGTTGGGCAGAGGAATGACCACCAGCTCCGCCGCATTGCCAGAATTTGCCAAAGGTGGTGGCACTGATGATTCAATTGCAAGAGGAAGATGATAAACAATGTTTTTTCTCTTAATTACTATTATTTTTTAAAAGTTAACCTATTTTTGAAATTTAAATAAAAATATTACTTTTATTGATATTATGGCCTAAAAGATGCCTTTATCTGTTATAATCCAAAAAAAAGAACTTTTATAAAACTTAAACCTATATCTTAAACATATTGTTACCTACTAATAATATTAATTTATTGTGCTTAAGCATAAAAGTAAATGCTTAAATATTATATCAGATCACATAGAGGTAGATTTATATTCAGTCCACTTATAAATGGATTAGGTTCGGATTGCCTTATAATCAAATTGGACGAATTGAATCCAAAATGGATGTCATTTAAAGCCTTAGATTGATATAGTGATCAAACACTATTTGATATACTCACGCTGAAATGATTCATCAATAAGCCCATAAAAGCAACACTTTGTTGTTCTTTGTTGTTCATCTCAAGCCTTGGCCACCATTTCAAGAGTTGTGATGGATGTAGGAGAAAACAGCCCATGAAATATCATGAGCCAATTCTCGGGCTGCTTGAACTGAAAGCCCTGGAACAGCTTGGAATATTGTCCTTCAGAAGTAAATTTAATGATCAAGATAGTATTCACAGAATGTAGGATAAGAGAAACTGTGATTTAGTAGGCACACTTGTAAGTACTTAGGGTCTATTTAGTTCACAGTTGAATTGGAATCAAAATCTGTTGGAATCAGAATCAGAATGATCTGATTGGAATGAGAATTGGCTAACCAAACATTTGGAATTGGAATGGTATTCTAATTTTGCCTAACCAAACATTTGGAATTGAAATGAGAATGTCATTCTCATTCTAATTCCAGACCCCTATTCTTGCAACTAAACATGCTCTTAGAAAATTTTTTATACATATCCCATATCCAGTCTCCTAGGTTAAAACCAAATAATTGGAATTGGAATGAAAATGTCATTGCCATTCTGATTCCAGACCACTATTCCTGCAACCAAACAGGCCCTTGGTAAATTTTTTAAACATATCCCATATCAAGTCTCCTAGGTTAAAACTAGAGTATATTTTTTGAGATATTTGGTGGAATTCACCACTAATAACCCCCACTCCCCAAAGTTGGTGGTTGCAGGAATTGGCTCCTAGAGTGTAACTGTAAGCCTGAATTGACTCTACCAATGACGACTGTTCTGCTTGAAACATCACTTACTGCTAACCGCTCACTAGTCACTAGGGTTGTGTTTGGTACCATGGTGGTTGAAGTGACAATATTTGTGTTGGGCTTCGATGTTTTGCACACAATTGAAGGTATAATTTTTTTAATATAATTTCACTGGCATCAATACTATGAAGATGGTGTTTGGTTTCATTGTTGTTTGTCTGAAAAAATGGTTTCATTAATTTGGCATTTCTCCTCTCCTTAAATGGAAATAGACCTAAGCACACCCTAGATGTTGCAAGATAACGGAATAAAGGAGGAAACACCAAAAGTGACTTGCAACTTGCAAGTAAACCTGAGTGATAATGTGAATTACACATAACTCCAACCAAACATGTAGGTTTAATAAAATCAAAGCATATATATATATATATATATACTTATGGAGGCACAAGTACAAATGTGAGACTTCAAACAACAATGACACTAAATACTCTTTAGATCAATCATGAAGGGATGATAGTATATATACACTACATTTGTTGTTATTGTTGCTAAAGTCATTCAGGCCCCATTTGGTTCACAGGAATAGGAGTCTAAAATTGGAATTGGGATGGGCTATTTCGATTATAACTGTTTGGTTGAGTGGAATTGGAATCCTATTCCCATTCCTGCTGGAATGACAATCCCCCATTTGAGGGTATGGTCAATCCCTACCTCTCTCTTCAGAATGAAATATCATTCCAGCTGATTCCAATTTCTATTCTCATTCCTGTCTGAATCAAATAGACTATAAGAATAGACCATTCCGATTCCGGTTCTAAAGAATTTAGATTCCAATTCTGGCTGTGAACCAAAAGAACTCTCATTTTGGCAAACACTCCTAAAAATAAAATCTTTTAGGCAAAGTGGATCATGGGCATGTTACATGAAAAAGAAATTCTTTGAAAATTGGCTATTTCACCATAAAGAAAAAGCTTAAAAAGCTTCCACTCACCCTAAAAGAGGAGGGAATATAATCCTAACCAAGTCATGCTGCATGGTTGATCTTAAGCTTTCCTCTTGATAATTTATATAGATGCTGTGGCTATCAGCCTATCATCATTCTCCAAATGCCAAATGCATTATGAAATGCAAAGGTTTGATTTCAGATTGTGAGAAGTGGGAGAAGGAATATTCTAGCAGCGAAAAACAAACAAGCATTTAAAAACTGAGGACTAAGCTATCATCTCAATGGAGTACTTTAACTTATTATCTGTTTTGTTTACTTTTTGTGGACCCACTCCTTAAATGACTTCCTAAAAACCCTTTTTCACATTTTAATAGCTGTTTTAAACTGACTTGTAAATAGAACCACTTTTCCTTTTCGGTAGTGGGTCAAGTATTCAACCATTTGAATCGATCAAAGAATAAAAAATACTAAGAATATATAAATTATAGTATTAAATAAAACAAATGTGAGAAATGAGAATTATTTTATTAATGATAATGGATGGATAAAAATATAAAAATGGAATGAACCCACTGATTCAGTGAAATGGTTCAGCAATTCAACCAGTCAGGTAAACAAGTATTTTATTGAGGCTACGTATAATGCCCAAGCGATGGACCACCACTTGTTCGAATGCCTGATTAATATTTAAAATTTAAAATTTAACATTGAAGTCACTTGGCAAGTGTTACTTTAACTGTTCTTTTGTCATCTAGCCTGTATACACATTGAACTCTCAGACAAATAAAAAAACACAGATACGGGTAGCTCTGTTCCATGAGGCAGTTCAGGGTGGTCGAATGACGATTAGAGTGGTAGAAATGGTGGGATGCTGTAGGAAATAGAAGAAAGAAGAAAAAATAATTGAAAACTAGAGGGTTTTTACTGGATTCAAGTGGGAACGAAGAGGAGGGACTTGCCGCTGCAACTCCCCTGCTTTCGTCGGAGAAGACAACGGTAATGGCTCACCGGCGAAAAGGAAGATGGAAAGAGAAGCTGAGAGAATAGGAGGAATATAAGGGAATCAGAGAACAAGAAAAAAAATGGAGGATGAAAAAAACAAAGCTCTAATTACTGTCGTTGTTTGGTGCTTTAGAATGTTGATGACGATGAATAGGACCATTATCAGAGCAGAAAAGTGGTGAGAAATAAAAAACTGATGAGAATGATGGGGGCGGATCTGAGGAAAAGGAAGAAAAAATGGGGACAGATCTGACAACGATGCATCCATCCGTTCCTCAGATCCGTGAAAAAGGAGAAAAAACTGGTGGCAAATTTGAGAACGATGAATCCCTTCTTCAAATTTGTTCATTAGCTGGGAACAAAATGGTGCAGATATGAGATTTATTCCTCATATCTGCTCCTCCAAATCGAAAAAAAAAAAATGGTGGAAGATTGTACTCGCATCGTTGCCGATAGAAAATAGTACTGGTGATTGTTTAAATGTTGCGACGGCAAGAGGAGATTCAAGAAGGGAGTTTTACATTGATTTTATCGCTGATAAATTTTCACCGAATATTGATGTAAAACATGGGCACAGTGAAGTTTTACGCTGGTTTACGGTGTAAACCAACACCTCAAACAAACGAATGCAAACTCAAACCGGAATGTAATCTTCACACTGGTTCGCATTTCCACCTCAAACAAATGCGGCCTGAGTGATTTTTTTTTTTTTTTTTGCAAACAAGAGGTTCAGGGTGAAACAGACCCAGAAATCTGGTCCGTTGACAGGTTCATCAGTCCAACCAGCCTATTAGATCACGGATTATGAACATTATTTTCATCTATTATTTTCTCCAAACAAAAAAAAAAATGTAGGAGCCACTGCAGTCTGTGCAAAACTTATTCCATAAAACGAGCTTCCAAAAGTTCAAAGAAAAAAAAAACACATTTCACACTTATTTCAAGGTTTATATATATATATATATATATATATATATAAAGGGCAATTAAGCATTTGAAAATTTCCATATAGGCAAATTTGCTTCAAGATAAAATACCTTTGAAAAACAAATTTCAATAAGAAAAGTTGAAAGAACAATTTTATTTTTATCTTAATTGTTTGGACACATTAATACTCGAAAAGTAGGGGCTGCAATTTGGGTGGTCTAGGCCTTGTATAAGGTCGAGTCAAGCCCAAACCTAAGACTTGGACCTAAGGCTGGATTAAGCCCATAACGTATTCTTTGAGGAGGGGTGGTCGATTTTCTTGTGTATCTAACCTTGGCATTCTTAGACTAACATCCCTTGTGGGGCAGCTCTGGTTAATGGTTAGCATGGCTATCAAGTTTCCTCATGGGTACACACATGCTCATTGGGATGGTGCATAGACCGGCACTGCGCTTCCACTCACTAAAGGGAGGCTTGGCATGAGTGTTTGACTTAAGCATGTCCCTACACCTCACCAGCCCCTTACCTAAGCTGAATGAGCTACCCCATTTCCCATAGCACACGAGCATGTTCCAGCCCAACGATTGCCTATCATCATTGGCACAACAGGTACCTAACATCATTGGCATAAAGGAGCCCCTGTCATC
The DNA here is from genome assembly GCF_056320005.1 of Nelumbo lutea. Taxonomy (NCBI): domain Eukaryota; kingdom Viridiplantae; phylum Streptophyta; class Magnoliopsida; order Proteales; family Nelumbonaceae; genus Nelumbo; species Nelumbo lutea. The sequence goes on from NC_142691.1 coordinate 31,765,253, forward strand.
ACACCAAGTCACCTCTCTTCTGGCAGTCCCCCTTTAGCAAGTAAGCGGCGCCTCCCATGTACCGGAAAGAGCCAACAGAAATCTCCGATCATACGAACTGTGGTAATGATCTAGTACTACTGACCTTGGTGGAGACATCTTTCCAGACAGCTCCTAACCCCAAGCGCATATAAGGCTTCTCCTGACCTGCCTTGGCCTGGACGGTTCAAGCCCAATTTGTTCAATCCAAACCTAGCCCAAACTGAAACTTGACACACTCAAATTTGATTTGGGCCCGAGCCAAGCTCAGGTTGGATGGCGAAGCTTTGTCCACACGACAACCCAAGGGCTAAGCTCAAAACCAGCCTATCTAAAATTTAAGGATGGATGGATCGGACCAAGGTCAGATTAGGCCCATCCAAGTTGAGTTGCATACCTATCCTAAAGCACTATGAGTGCTTGTCTACCATAGAAGATTTTCCATGTTTTCTGCTTATTCAAAAAGCATAAAAGCATTATAAACGCTTCTAGCTTTTGATTTCCGCAAAAACTAAGGAGGCAGCAAGTGTGTGCACAATTCTGAAGGCTCTGCCCAATTCTAAATCGGATGCAAATTTTGCATTCCACTCAATTTTGCATTTATGTATTTGTAACTATGATTTGTCCTCTTACCCAAGGTTCAAAAATATCAATACAGTCTAATAGCAATAAGGGAGGGGGCTATTTTTATATTCTTTAATTATTAAAAAATCTTTAAAATGACTTAAAATAGGCGTATTGGTAGGCAAAAGATGATACAATACGTCCAATATAGACCATATTGTATCAAAATTTCTATGTTTGTCTCATTTACATTCATTGGAGTGTAAATTTTACATTTCAAAAATTGATGCAAAATTTGCACCACTTTCCTCCAACTTCAGTTCTCTCCCACAACATCTTGCTTCATACCTTATTCCTAAACAAATATCGCTTTCTTTCTAATTCAGTTCTCTCATATAAAGTGGGGACCACCTCATCTTGCTTCTACCTTATTCCTAAACAAATAACGCTAACTCTATCTCTGTTAATTTTCATATAAAGGGAGGATTACTTTATTTTATTTCCTATTTACTTCTTACAAATAAACAAGGCAAGATCAAACATAAAGCAACCAGAATTTTACATTCAGCCTATTTGGAGTTCCCCCTTACATTTACACCAGGTGCAAATTATATTTATATTTTTTAACAATTAGAGGTCGTTTTTTTTATAGGTCCATACGTGGGAATTTTGAAATCAGCCCCCGTTTGATTTACGGTATAAGGGGTCTGGAATCGGAATTGGAATGGGTTATTTTGATTTTAACTGTTTGGTTGGGCAGAATTGGAATCTCATTCCCATTCCTGCTGGAATGACATTCCCCTATTTGAAGGAATAACTATTCCCTATCCCACCCTTGGGAATAAAATCTCATTCCTGCTGATTCCAATTCTCATTCCCATTCCTGCCTGAACCAAACAGATTATGGAAATAGACTATTCTGATTCCAATTCCGAAGGATTTTGATTCTGATTCCAATTCCGACTCTGACTGTAAACCAAAGGGACCCTCATTAGCAATTCAAGACACAAACCAAACTATTTAACCAAATGGATCCATTAAAAATAAAGGATCAAAGAGTTTAGGACAGACATGTTTAGGGGCCAGGCCAGGTTGAGTTGGGACTGAGATTTTGCCTCTTTATAAACAAAAAAAAAAAAAGAAGAAAATAACTAGGCCCAAACCCAAGCCCAGCCCAACAATCGAGCCAAGATCTTGAGTCCAAGCCTGGCCTACACAAATCCCAAAACCCGGCCTGAGCTCAAAGCCCAATCTGAACAGAAATTTTATAATATATTAAGTATATACTATTAATAATATTATATTAGAAGGAGACTGAATTCCATAAACCAAATCAACATAGTGGAGAACCATTACGAAGGTGACAAGGAAATTGCAGAGGCGGTTGTTAGTTTCTACAAGGAACTTTTCTTAGCTAAAGAAATGGTAAGACCCAATCTAGACGGGCTGGACTTTAAACGTGTCTTTCATCGTTAGGCTATAATCCTAGAAGCACCTTTCACTAAAGGGGAAGCGTGGCCGACTATAAATGACTTAGGTAGTGTTCTGTAACGTAGATGAGATTTTGGGTGGTGTGTGGTGTGGATGAAAATACACCATACCCTAACAGGATATTTGTTCTGCACTATAGACAAAAATGTGTGGACTAATCCACACCACACATCAATGGGTGCTTTGCAAGGTGTGGCATACTTCTGTCACACCTTGTGTTCGATTCCATGCATCTCAACTACAACATGTGAGATTATCCATGTTGTTTATCACTAAAAAATAATATTTTATTTTTTAGTAATATATATAATAGAAAAATATTAATAAATTACAAAAAGAAATTTAATAATTAATAAAAATTATATTAATAATAATTAATAATACTAACAATAATATTAGTAATATTTAATAACAAATAATAATATTAATATTAACTAAAAATAGTAATAATAATAATTATTAATATTAATAAAACTAATATTTCAAATTTAATAGTTAATAAAATTATATCAGTAATAATTTATTAATAATAAAATAATGTTAACAATAATATTTATAATATTTGATAATAATTAATAATATTGTTATTGATTACTAATAATTAACAATGATTAATAATATAAAATAAAAAATAATATTCAAAACTTATTAATTAATAAAAAGATTTTAAAAAGGAAACTGCATGTGGCATTAGTATCCTTGAATATCAAGAGGCTAAAGAAGTAGATGAAATCTTTGGGTTAACAGAGGTTTGTACCTTTAACAAAACAGTTTTGCATAAATGGCTGAAGGTAAACCAAAATGAATCCTACATAAAATCCATGATTTACTGAAAATGACAGGTCACAAATTACTATTAGTAATAAGTATTGAGTGCAGAATTATCAGGAAAAAAAAAAATAAAGCTTATAGGGGAATCGCTATCAATACTGAATATAAGTTGATACAACTAGTAACTGTGAAATATATACTAAAACAAAGAATTCCTATGAGAAAAGATAAAATTCCAATGCAAAGTAATAGAAGGGAACTTATTTATGAAATCCTCATAGGAGCATAGGGAACTGGGGAAATAATTTCCTCTTGAATGAAATGACTGCAGGAGGAACAAGGGGAAGTAGGGAATTGTGGTTTTCTCCTACCATCTAATTTGATACCAATGACAATCAGTTAATTTAAGGAGCCTAGTTCCACAGTCTATTGGAGTATCATAAATTGGGCTTTCTTGAATTTTTGTTCCCCTATATGTATAGGATAGGTAAGTCCTATGACATGGATAAACTTTATAGTGCATCCTTGGGGATGATTGACAGAAACCATAGTACCTTATTCCTATTAACCAAGTAACAAGATGAGAAAAAAGCTACTTCTCAGCCTAAATTTGGTTTAGTTGTGTTGATTCACAATGGTTTTATGATCTCAAGAAGACATAATGGTTGTTTGAAAAGTTGGCAAATAATGGGGTCTGCCTTTTGATGGGCACATTACATTAAGAGGTACAACAAGAACAAAGAACTTAAAGTACTTTGTTAACATTTCAAAATGACAACTATAAAATACAAAGAAGGAAATGATTTTTAACACTTGATTGATATTAAGGTAATATATTTAAAGTTGTTTTTCTTGTTTTATCTAGGATTAAGTTAAAATAAACTCTAGCTAGTTCATTCGTTTATTATAATACTTAGAATAGCATCATGGCTTTACACTTCAGTATATCAAGAAAGTTCTAGTGCTCATTCACTATATGGAGGTTCTAGAAGAACTAGATCTCATGGCCAACACTTCTCGAAAAGTATGTTAGTTTATGCTTTTAAAGGAAGCCTTGAATTTGTTTTCCCAATATTTAGTTATTCTAGTTGCAAATGGGTTTAACTGGTCTCCAATCTATTAGATGGGGTAGATAAATCATTTGGTATGCACTAGTGCTTTGTTGTTCTGTTTATTGCTTAGGCAGCGTAGGCGACATCTCAGAATCAGAACCTTGCGCCTTGGGCTCCAAATGCTTAGGCATGCCATAGCTAAGTGTCTCTAGACAAACTGTTTTCCATGGCAATGGTCTTGATGGCATTGCTCTATTCCTTTTTTAATGATGTAATAAGGGATATGCATATGACGTATAGGTAAAAGTAAAATACTGTAGAAATTGAACAATGTAAAAGAGGTATTAGATGTTATAAACTAACATTATTTGATTTTATTAGTTATTTATTCTGGTATGTCATTTGTACTTGTGGCATGACAATTTTCAAATATTTCTAAAGTCATAAAAATTAAGAAAAATGTATTTGTTAAAAGAACAGATGAATAAAAATGAAGCCAACATTTTCTATTTGGCACTAGATAATAGGCACCAGTACTGAAAACATTTCCTGGAGAATTGGTACCAAATAGAAAATGTTGTTGTTCCAAGAAACGTCCTACCTGACAACAACGTTTCCAAACAAAAAAAAAAAAAAAAGACACCGTTTTCTTAGAAAATGGTGCTTCTAACCCACACATAAGTAATAGAAAACAGTGTTGTATCTGCAACATCGATGCCAAACATATAATAGATTTAGAAAAGGCATATGATCATGTCCAATGGGATTTTGTGGAGTATATTTTAAGGAAGGGTTATGGCTTAAAATCTTAATTATGATCATAAGCTGTATGGAGGCAGCTAAAATCTTAATTATGGTAAATGATCGGCCTAGAGATTTCTTCCCAATAAAAAGAGGCTTGCACCAAGAGCATCCCTTATCCCCATTTCTTTTCATTATGGTAGTAGAAGCCCTAAGCAGAATGGTGGAAAGGGCAATGTCTAGGGGCATTTGGAGGGACTTACTGTCTTAGAGAGCAGCAATCCAATCACCCTCTTACAATTTGCAGATGACTCCTAATCATTTCAAGGGCTAGCTATAGAGACTTGTTCCTGAGATGCCTCCTAATTTGCTTTGAACGGTGTTCGGGCTGAAAGTTAACTTGCAAAAAGCAACTCTTATTTTGGTAGGTGAAGTCCCTCAGATAGCTCCGTGGACCTGTTGAATGTATTGGACAAGGGCAAATCCTTTGACAACGGTAGAACCAGATCCCCCATGGATCAGCTGGTTGTGGAAAACCTCCATTCCACGAAAAGTTCAATTCTTCATGTGGGTGGCCTTAAAGGAGAAAATCCATACCTTGGATGTCTTGAGGAGGAAGGGAGTAACCTTGGTAAATAGATGCTGTTTGTGTGAGTCGGATGAGGAAAGTATAAATCATCTACTAATTTTTGCAGTTTCTCCTTCAAAATTTGGATCCATGTCTTATTGTTGTTTGGTCTAAGCTTGATTACACCTCAGAACCTGTATTCTCTGCTGGCTTAATGGAATGCATTACCGGCGGCGGTTTGTTGGTGCCTATGGAAATAAAGAAACAATTGCATTTTTTGAAGAAAAAGCGAGCCCTCTTGAAAAAATCTATGCAGAAAACTTTGGTGAAGTGGGTATCTATCAACAATCTTTTCAAGGGATGTAGTTTCAAGTTCTTTTGTTGATCATTGGAGTTCTTTGTTATGGGATGAAAATCTTGAATTGTAATTGGTAGCTTGCCGGCTATCTTTTGTATGGCTGGTTAAGGAAATCTCTCCCTCAGCAGTCTATTTAGATATTGATATTATTAATATAATTTATCATTTCTCAAAAAGATATAATACTTTTTTTGAGAAAATGCCACTTTTGTCGTGTATTTTGCGAAAAGGCCACTTTTGCCCCTGTACAATTAGAGGAGCCAATTTAGACCTCAAATTTAAAGAAAAAGGCCACCAATAGCTCCAGAATGCATGGTGTTAGTGACACCATTCACAATTCATTAAATAATGAATAAAATAATATGAAATGTTGATTTGATACTGTTAAAATCAAAAAATTGAAAAATTATAAATGAGCCCTATTGAATAAAATAAAATCATTTAATATATAATTAATAAATGTTGAAAATAATATATAAGTGGGTTCCACTTGAAATTATAGGTGGATCCTACTTCAACTTTCCTATTCTTAGAGAAAAATAATAGGTGAGTCATACTTAAACTTTTTTATAAGAAAAACAATAGGTGGGGTCTATTTGAAATTATATGTAGGCCCCATCTTTCTCTGGACCAGATATCCCTCCCATATCTTCTCCCACTGCCGCTACAACTCTTAGCAATAGCGACTAACACCCTCTTTTTTTCTCTATTGTAGAACTTGTGTGTGCTCTCCCCTGTCGTTGTCGTCCGGGGCGAAAGGCAGACTTCAACATTGGCTCTCCCTTCACTCCTCCGTTGGAAAATCGTCACCTTCCCATCAAATTTGTTTCTACAGCCACTACGCACCACCAGAGGCTTTCCCCACCCAACATCATTAACAAGCATATTGAACCTCAGCGATCTCCCCGTCCCTAAAGCATTATTATATACTATCCTATCCATGAACGTAAATGTAGGTTCCTTCGTCTAAGATTCCACCAAACTCTTCTCTACCATTGCATCATTGTGCGATGCAACAACCTGGTTCAACAACTAGGCCAACCATGCCGCCCACCCCAGACCTCATTCTAGCAGCTCCCCTATCTCTATCATTGTCGTCCCAAGGGCGGTTGCAACCTAGCCCATTTACCTATAAGCAACTGATAACAAGTCTCTTGGTTGGAGTCGAGTCCTTGGGCATGGACCACAGATTACCAAATATGAGCCAATATTAATTGCAGAGAGGATATCCGGTCCATCCCGCATTTAGTATTCGCCTGCACTTTGAGACTTGCGATCTTTTCTTTGGTAAAATGAAACGTTCTCTCTTCCGATGGTGGTGCTGGTGGGTAGGGCTATTCATAAGAAAGCCTAACCCGACCGAACTGATCAACCCGGACCGACCCAATCCAAGCCAGCCGGGTTTTCATCAGCACGGGTCGGTTTCGGGTTGTGCAAATTCCTAAACTGATGATTCAGGTCGGTTTCAATTTTCACATAAGAAAACTGAAACCGAACCGACTTAATTCCTAGTTCAAACATGAAGTTCCAAAGCCCATTAGGCCACCTAGTTTTTGAATGGTTGCAAGAAACTTTGGATTAGTGAATAGTGATTAATGAATAACTTTTCATTTAAATTTTATCATAGGAGATGGCTGAAATGATGTTCAATTTATGATTGTTTTTAAAATTAACAAGATTTTATCACAGGGATGAACTTAGAACCCAAACCGACCCAACCCGACTCAAACCGACCAGGTCGATTTTGCTTAATACTGGGTTGGTTTCGGTTTCTATATCAGGTAACCCGACCAGGTCGGGTTGGTTGGAAAAACCATAGTAAACCAACCCAACCCGACCCGTGAACAGCCCTACTAGTGGGGTATATCTCAGCGATAACTTTCCCTATTTTTTTTTTTCGGGTGGAAGCAAGAACTTTCCCTGTTAGAGATAGAAAAGCGAGTAGGACAATCTATGCCAATAGGAAATCAACGTTAGAAAACTAGAGGGCGCGCGATACAATCTGCATCCTACAGACCACCGGGTAGAAAGGAGAGAGAAGACTAGGGAGGGAGATTCGACACACACATAGAGAGAGATGGGGCCTATATATAAGTTTAAGTGGGAGTCGCTTATTATTTTTTTAAGGTAAATTTTTTAAACTACCCTTATGATTTAGTTAATTGACAAAGTGTATCTTTGAAAATTGAATAACTCTATCCTTATTGTTTCTAACAATTCACTACCTCTTCCCTCATTATTAATGTCCATTAACAGAAAAGTGAAAAAAATTATTTTACCCTTTCTTCTTCAAATTTTCAAAATGAAACAGAGGAAAGGAACTTGCTACAGTGGTGTGATGAAACAGGGACGAGGGTGACTGAGGGGGAGAGAGAATGAAGGGATGAAGAGAGTGTTAGTATTTGTTAATTTCAAAAGGAAAATATTTATTGGATTGACAATTGATAGATACGTATGGGTCTATGAGAGTGTTTTGTAAGTTAAAAATAGACTCCTATTTGGAGTGGGATTCTAAGTTGGTAGGACTGGATTGAGATTTATTTGATGGGGAACTAATCTCAATCAGTGATAAGAATTGTTAGAATCCTAATTAACTCTAGATGGAGGTAATAAAAACCACATAGTAGTTCTGGACCTTATCATTGTTGGCCTCAAGATCCAGTAAAATCAAAAAATTGATAAAGAAAGAAGCACATTACAAACATTCAACAAAATGGCCGGAAGACAAAGTAGAATCCAAATGGGTGCAAATTTTTGGATTTGATTTCTTATTTTGTTTCACTATTCGTCGATTGAATGAGTTTTAAAGCTTGCAATTGGTATCAGAGCCATTATCATTAATTGATGAACGGCTTGATCAGAATTGATATGTCTGAACAAGACTCTTGATTGATTCGTCTTTATTGAATTTGACGATTTGTCTTGAAAGTTGTGGGTAATCGCTTGAACATCCGTCATTTTTTTTTCTTTTCTTTTGGGATTTTAATTGGAAAGACTAGTTTACAGCCAATTGGATTTTTAATGGATTAATCTTCCTTGTCATCTATAGCGTTTATAACTAATGGGTATGAATAATGACTGCCGCTCTTAGTTTTTTAACCATTTGTTTGTATTGACTTTGCTGTGTGAAGGGGTTTTTTCTCATCAAAGCAAAAGGTTTAAAAATTAATAATAAATAAAGGAAAAGGGGGCGAAATATTTTAACTTGCCGTTGTGAATTGCATTTTACCCTTTGATTAATTTAAGTATTCAAAAGGCAAAGATAATTTAAGTATTCAAAATCCTTTTCAAAAGGTAAAGATAACGCCCTTGGATTTCGTCAGTCTATTCAGCATTTCTAATAGGACTGAACCTTGTTATTTTGACCCGATTTAGACCCAACTACTTCTATTTCTGTCTTAGTTATCTGAATTCTTGTGTAAACCCAAATTGATTTATCTAAATTATTATTTGTTCCTTTTATTTCTCTTTTTAGCATTAAATTGTATTGCCTCCTTAAGTTTAAGATGAATTATTTGATGCATTTGCTAATATTGTATTTCTGTTATATATGCTTAGAGGGAAGGTATATATTTAGACTGCATCATTGATTGAAACTTGGGGACATTTAGTAAATGAATGGTGCCAAAGTGCTTGAAGTTTATGACATGATAACCAAGAGTTCAATCCCTTATTTGTTATTTTAAGAACCTTGAGATAGGTTGTGATTACCATTCTTTCTTTATTTTTGTTATGGTTAGCCCAAAAGCAACATTTTAGCATTGTGATAAATATGGAATGAGATAAGGGAGGAAAGTATATGGTGTGTAAGTGAACTTCTTAAGCCCAAAAGAGTAAGAGGAGATCATATACATTCATATATGAAACTTGCTTTGATTAAGCAATGTTTATTCATTGAAAATGATGACGTGGCTATTTATCTCAGCCCAAAGGAGGGGGTAGATAAGCCATAAACATCTAGGGTGATATACTGTCTCTATGTTAGTCATTAGGCATTCCCTCTTGTATGTGATTAGATGTGATGCATGATGTATGGACTTTAGATATAAATATACTCCCTTGACATCATGATAGCATAGTTTTTTTGAAATAATGATTAATTTAATGGTTTAAAATTACAGTTGATGTGAACACCTTTGTTGGACCTAATCAGCCTTACCCTATTGAGCTTCTCACCAATAATAAATATAAGAGATGGAGAGGCCAATTGGAATCCTACTTTGGAATCCGAGAAATAGATTTTTGTCTCACCCAACTTGAGCCATCTGAGCCTGCTCCCAATGCTTCTGAGGCACTTAGAACAAGATACACCACTTGGCACAAAACAAATAAAATAGTACTCTTGATAGTTCAGAACACTATCTCTGAACCTCTTAGACCCGGGATTCTCATTTTGAACACTGCCAAAGATACACTTGACAACATAGAGGCACAGTTTGTTGGATCAAGTAAAGCCCTCATAATGAGCTTGTTCACACAATTCTTCACTATTAGTTTTCCTGGAATGAATGTTAGAGAGTTCATCTCTAAGATGTTAGGAATTGTTTACCAACTTAGAGATTTGAAGATGAAATTAAGTGATGAACTTTTGGTGTATGCTATCATGTCAAAGTTACCAAAATCCTTTGAGACCTTTGTGATGAACTTTACTACAAGTGTAGCAAAATGGATCGTCAATGAGACGATAAATCAATGTGTTTTCGAAGAATAAAAGCAAAAAAGATAGAAAATAGAATCTTCTCATTTCACCTCCTTGGGTCCTAAAAGGAAACCCTTCAAGAAAGGTCCAAAGAAGGACAATGAGGGAAAAAAGAAATATCAAAAGGGTAAAAAGGTGTCACCCACCAAACAACCTGAACTGAATCCGACTGTTGTTGAGCCATCCACCAATGTTGATAAGGTGATATGTTACTATTGCAAAATGCCTGAACATTTCATAAGCGATTGTCAAAAGTTGAAACAAAGGAAAAAGAAATAAGGTATTTCTTATGTAATCACTGAAATAAATTTTTTAGATACCCCATCTGATGTCTAGGTTGTTGACTCTAGTTGTACGGTTCATGTTGCTAATTGTGTACAGGGGTTCCAGAAGCTAAGAAGAACTGATGATGGAGAGGAGATACTAATATATATAGGAGATGCACATAAACTGAAGGCAACTGGCATAGGAACCTTTAGATTAGTCTTGGATACTTGATATGTTCTAGATTTATTGGATGCTTTATTTGTACCCGCTATGAAGCGCAATCTTCTTTCCATTTTTAGATTCGATACAATTGGATATTCCTTTCATTTTGCTTCTATTACTTTGTCAATCTTACATGATGCAAACATTATTGGTTCAGGTGTTCTTCAGAATGGATTATATCTATTAAATTTGAATAGGTCCAATGCATGTTTCCTTGCTAGAAATGATGTTATGTTGATAAATGAAAATGGTAAAAGAAAAAAGCAATGTGATAATTCTTACCTATTATGGCATAGAAGGTTAGGGCGCATTTCTAAAGAGAAATTGGAACGATTGTCAAAGATAATATCTTGTCTACGCAAGATTTCAGTGACCTTAATATTTGCATAGACTGTTTGAAAGGAAAAATGACAAGAAAACCCTTTCCTAAGGGTACTAGGTCAAACTCTCTTTTAGAACTGATTCACTCTGATGTATGTGGCCCTTTTAGGCATGTTGCACGAGGTGGAAAAAAATATTTTGTGATTTTTATTGTTGATTACTCAAGATTTTGGTACATATACTTGATGGAACACAAGTCTGATGCATTAGAAACGTTCAAAATTTATAAAACTGAAGTTGAAAAGCAACTAGGGAAGCAAATCAAGGTAATAAGATTTGATAGGAGAGGAGAATATGATAGCTTTGATGCCTTTATTCAAGATCATGGGATTGTTCATCAAACCACAATATTAGGAACTCCGCAACAAAATGGAGTTGCAGAAAGGATAAATAAGACATTGATGGACATGGTGCGTAGTATGATTGCTGAATCAACCCTACCTGAATCCTTTTGGGCAAAAGCACTCAAAATGGCTACCTACATATTGAATCGAGTACCCATCAAAGCAGCATTGAAAACTCCATTTGAACTTTGAACTAGTAGGAAACCTAACCTAAATCATCTTCACGTTTGGGGCTATGAAGCAGTGGCTAAGATTAACAAACCTGGTTTACCTAAAACTGCTAGTAGGGCAATTAAGTGTGTGTTCATAGGGTACCTTGAAAGATCTAAGGGTTATCAATTGATTGAATTGTCTAACCTAAGCAATGCAATTTTTTAGTCTAGAGATGTGGAATTTTTAGAAGAGACTTCTACATCACAAGGGAGAGGACAAGTAGAATTTGAAAAACTCTCAGAGTTCAGACCTTCACCTGTTGAATCTATTAATCCTCCTGTAGTTGCTAGAGAAGAACCTCAACACTCCCAAAGAGTGAGAATGTCAGCCATATCAGATGACTCTCTTGTGTATTTATCTGGCTCATTTATTGATAATGTCACAGATCCGAATAGTTTCTCTGAAGCCCTGATTCATAAAAGCTCAAATGATTGGATAATGGCAATGCAAGAAGAAATGAGATCCATAGAACAAAATTCTGTATGGGAATTGGTTAACCTCCCTGTAGGTGCAAAGTCCATTGGTTGCAAGTGGGTTTTTAAGACTAAGCGAAGCTCAAGTGGTCAAATTGAGAAACATAAAGCAAGAATCGTAGCCATGGGCTATACTCAAAAGGAGGGTATTGATTATGATGAGACTTTTTCTCCGGTCTCAAGAAATGACTCTCTTAGAATATTATTAGCTCTTGTGGCACATTTTGATTATGAATTACATCAAATGGATGTAAAAATAACATTTTTAAATGGTGATTTAGATGAAATTATTTACATGGACTAACTTGATGGATTTGTAGCCAAATGACATGAAAGGCAGGTATGCAAGTTGAACAAATCATTGTATGGACTCAAGCAAGCTTCTAGACAGTGGTATTGTAAACTTCATGGCATTATCACTGAATTCAGATTTAAGGAGAACACTGCCGACAATTGCATTTACACCAAGACCAGTGAGAGTAACATTATATTTTTAATATTATACATAGATGATATCCTCTTGGCTTCTAATGATCTAGCATTGTTATTTGATACTAAGACCTTGTCTATGTCTTTTGACATGAAGGATTTTGGAGAAGCCTCATATGTTTTGGGTATTCAAATTCAGCGTAATAGACGTATGAGAATGTTGGGATTATCACAAGAAGGGTATATGAAGAAAGTGCTAGAAAGGTTTGGGATGACAAATTGTAAATCTGGTAAATCTCCTGTTGTAAAAGGAGACAAACTGCATAAGGGGCAATGCCTACAAAATGATTTGGAACGCAAAGACATGGCAAACATTCCATATGCCTCTGTTGTTGGTAGTATCATGTATATCATGAATTGCACCCATCCGGATATTTGCTTTGCTATTAGCTTGCTTGGCAGATTTCAACACAATCCTGGAATGGATAATTGGAAGGCTGCTAAAATGGTTTTAAGATACTTGCAAAGAACTAAACACTTCATGTTAGTTTTTAGCCAAGTAAACCAATTGGAGATTATGGGATATGTTGACTCAGATTTTAAAGGTGATCTTGATACTCAAACGTCCACTTCAAGATACATTTTCACTCTTGCTAGTGGTGTTATTTCTTGGAGAAGTCATAAGCAGGAATCTACATCTCTCTCTACAATGGAAGTTGAATATGTCTCATGTTGTGAAGCTGCAAGGCATGCTTCGTGACTTAAGACTTTCATCACTGATTTGATTGTGGTGGATTCCATTCTTAGACCTCTTCAAATTTATTGTGATAACACTACTGCTATACATTTGACTAAAGAGGCACGTCATCATGCAAGATCAAAGTACATAAAGATCCAATATCATTATGTCAAAGAAATGGTTGTTGAAAAGGAATTAACAATCTTTTAAATGCCCACTGAAGACATGCTATCTGACCCTTTGACTAAGGGTTTACTTATCAAACCCTTCCAACGTCATGTATCCAATATGGGTGTAATAGATGCTAGTGAATTATTTTGATTAGTGGGAGTATGGTGTTCATCTTGTTTTGTTTTGACATTGATATCATTTAATGTTCATTAATAATGATGGCTCATTTAATATTTTATAATTTGTTTAGAAATATATATGTGCACATTTGATTTCCCACATGGGAGTTTAACTATCCATGTAGATTTGATGGCTTGGGCATTCATGGTGACTGGACATCACCTATTAAGCCCTTACTAGATGAAATGCTTGTTGAAAATAGCATTTTTAACCACATGGTTTGACATCCAAGTGACGTGTTTGATCAACTGATTGACACATGAAGTTTAGTGGCCATATTTGGAAAATCCTTTGATGGCTTCCCAAACCACCATTCACACTTTTGTTTTGGCTTGTGGAAGGTGTGCTTATAGATGCTTTGACCATAGAAATGAGTCACTACTGCATAGTAGCATAGGTCTTTCCTGCTTGGGCATTTGTAAGGATATTGAAAATGGGACTGATTTGATGTTGCACTCTCATAACACATATGTTTTTTATTTATCTTTTTTCTTTCTTTAGGAGTGGCCACTCGATTTCAAAAAAAAAATTATTTCAACCCAATGGATGTTTTGTTTCAAAACTTTTTTTTTTAACTGTGACAAATAGGGGGAGATTGTTAGTATTTGTCAATTTAAATATATATATATATATATATATTATATATATATATTTATTTATTTATTTATTTATTGGGTTGACACTTGATACGTATGGGTCTATGAAAGTGTTTTATAAGTTGAAGATAGACTCCTATTTGGAGTGGGATTCTAAGTGTGGTAGGATTGGATTGAGAATTGTTTGATGGGGAATTAATCTCAATCAGTGATAAGATTTGTTAGAGTCCTAGTCACCTTTGGATGGGGGTTATAAAAACCACATAGTGGTTCTGACCCATCACTGTTGGCCTCAAGATCTAGAGAGACTAGTGAACTCAAAGAGCTGATAAAGAAAGAAGCACAACACAAGCATTCAACAAAATGGTCGGAACACAGAGTGGAATCCAAATGGGTATGAACTTTTGGATCTGATTTCTTATTTTGTTTCATTGTTCGTCAATTGAATGAGTTTTAAAGCTTGCAGAGAGGAGGGAAAAAGAGAGAGAGAGAGAGAGAGAGAGAGAGAGAGAGAGAGAGAGCCCTTTGTCAGTGGTTGTCGTCACCTGCGACGGTTGTGCCAAGTGAAAGATGGAGGGGGATAAGACACAGTTAACAGATTCTCGATAGGAAATAGTGACACGAATGATGTGGGACTCTCTATTAATCTGTACCCATGACTCACTATAAACCTAGCCGACTTGGTCCAGAACAACACCATCACAGGAGGTGGTGCCCTCCTATTAAAACATGGCTGAGTTGCTTTAGCGGAGACAAATGTTGGTTCCACCCATAGCTTCCATGCCCTACGGGTAGCTTTAACTGTTGGCGTGGAACATTGTAAGGTGTGGGGAGAGGTCTGAAAATGGAGAAAGAAGGAGAAATCTGACACCACCGCCGTGTGTGCTATCTTTCGACTACCACTCTGAAATCCCGGAACACGTTGTCTTCATTCACCTCTGTATCCATCACAGTTGTTCCACCTAGATTGAATCCTTTATGGTCAAAAATTGAAGATGAACCTCACTTTCTGAAACGCCAAGGAATGCATAATGGTCTAATTTTGTTGTCTAAAAGGATGAGAGATCCATCATATGGATGGCTGAACTCTGTAGGAAAGTTGGGCAAATTTTCAAAATTTCTCTCTCCCATGTGAGAATCACATTCCCTATTTTATAAAACTACATTTTCAATGATTAATCTTAAAACCAAATCGGACCAGATTTGAAACCAAAAGATTGGAGAGAAATATGCTTGATATGAAGTAACAATAACTCCCAACAAAAGTGTTCACGTCCAAGGAGAAAACCAAAGACTGCTCCCACTGAATATGACACAATGTTAGGTGGAGCAGAATTAATAGGATGGCTCTTCAGCAAGAACCAAATTCTTCAGCAAGAATGCGATGGAGGGTTGGTGAGCACGACTTCAGATTACCTTTTTTACCAAAAGGTAATATCAAGAACCTTTCTTGATCACATCCACAGGTGAAGATCAAACTGACAGGGGTGGCAAGAGCAGAAGACAGGAGCAGTCAAACTGTAAATTCTTCTCTCTTTGTAATCTTTGAACTGAGAATTGTGTATTAGAGGTTCGCCCTACTCCTTTATTTATAGCCTTTAAAGAGAGCATCTCCTAATCCCATTAGGAGTTTTCTAATCCAAATATTGTATTTGGATCTAGACTCTCTTTAAGAGGTAAGGATAATCCCTTATCTTATCTGCAAATAAAGATCAGACTTCCTAATCAAATTAGGAGTTTCCTGATCCAAATCTTTATTTGGACCTGGACTCTCTGAGTGGATAGGGATAATCTCTTATCCTATCTATTGATCTTAATCCTAGAACCGCCCCTAATTAATTAATCTTATTAAGTCAGTTCGAATGGGTTTTAGGCCCATTAAGTCTATGTGCTCACTTAACCTCCTAACTGCTGCCCAGTTGGCTATCCTTGTATGGCGTGGGACCCAAACATTGATCTACACATCAGCCACATGGGTTCAGCCCAGCCTCTGTTATAAGGCCTGGCCGAATTCATTCTAGGAAATAGTGAATCCCTTAGTCCATCACCATGGGCTCTTAATGGGCCCAACATTTACACTAAATGGTCCTTAGGTCAAGCCACCTTATAAAAACCTAAGGACTGTGGGCAGATGCAAGATTAGCCCATCAGGTATTACCCTCAATTGTCTTGCACTTAGCCTCTCAGCCCATAATGATCAAACACTGCCTGACAAGAGAGGACCTCTCTCTCGGCTGCAAGGTACAATGTTGCACTCTCTACTCACATGGATCCCAGTAATTAAAACATTTTGAAACCATAATGTATATATGTATATCTATATATAAATATATTTTGCAAAACAAATTTCAACGGTTGAAATCAACTACCGACAGTTTTGGTTTCCATTAGAGAGAGTACATTCTCGATCATTCACTTTGTCCGACAAAGGGGCTGATCCTGTCACTATGATCACCCACTCAGATGAATTCTCAGACTGCCCCAACATACCCAGGTTTTGACCCCCTCTAAGGATCTCACTGATTGGCATATCAAAGACAACTCAATCCGACACCTAGTGTAGTATCATAATCGAGTCTAGTAGTCAGGTGTAACATTCCAGTTTTGCCCATCTATCTCCAAGGTCCAAGGCAATACTTGAATTCTAGTCCCGTTCAGGGTTTCATGAAACCCACACTACATGTACCTCAGGTCTCACCCTGGTAGCTAAGACAAGCCACCCCAACCAACTTGGCGGCACATCAGTGTCAGCCTTAGCAGGATAAATCTCCCTAGATCTATCCAACGGCTATGAAGATTCTAAACTAACACGAGTCTCATAAGTGTCCAGTTTAAGGGTATTACACAGAAACACACCATAATAACACGAATCAAATATGTACTTTATTCATTTACATTAAATGTCATAATGTACATCATTCTGATTGGAGCTAAGGGCATACACTATCTAACAGTTGTCACGCTTGAAGCTCCGTTATTGGTAAGACTTAAATTTTGATGAAACCTAAGTCTTACAAAATACTCTAATGGTGGGTTTCTTGTTGGTAATCAAATGCCTTTATTGCTTACAACTAATTGTATAGTCCATATTTTGTTTCTGTTAGGAGAGATAGAAAGAGAGAGAGAGTGAAAGGGATGACCCATCTCGTTCACACTAGTGGTCCAATGCCCAACTCGGGATCTATCATGTTCATTTCCACCATCCCAATAGTCTTCACTCCTTGTGTAGCCTTTAACGTTGCTCACTCAGTTGGAAGAAAGAGATTCCACTACGACTTCCAAGCACATTATACGAGTCTTTCAATCTCTATTAATCTATACCCATGACTCAAGGGTAATATTGGGAGAGGTCTTAGAAGAGAAGGAGAGGGGAGGGGGCTCAGGGTACTAAGGTAATATTAAGTTTTAAAAAAATTGTATTGGTCAAATGTGGTCATATGTGCATAGATTGTGATGGAGTATTAACAGATGTTAATGACAGGGGTAAGAGTTAGTCAAGTGTCAGAAACAGTAAGGATAGTGTTAGTCAATTTTCAAACAGTAAGGGTACACTTAGTCAATTAACTAAACCGTAAGAATAGTTTAAGAAATTTATCCTGTTTTTTTATTAACAGAGAATGTTTCAATTGGATTCACCTATTATTTTTCTCTTAATAAAAGAAGTTAGAATCCACCTTATTTTTCTTTGAAAAGAGAAATGTTCAAGTGAGACTCATTTATATATTATTTTTAATATTTATTAATTATATATTAAATTATTTTATTTTATTCAATGAAACCCATTTGCAATTTTTTAGTTTAATACCACATCAACATTTTTTATTATTTTATTCATTGTTTGACAAATTGTGAATGGCATCACTTATACCGTACGTTTTGAGATAAACGGTGACTTTCTTTTTTTTTTTAAGTCTAAGATCTAAATTGGCCCCACCCTTTTCGCAAAATACAAAGTTGTTAGAGACAAAAATCCCATAATATCATATAATATATATAACATATTGTTAATATAAATTATATTTTTA
Source organism: Nelumbo lutea (assembly GCF_056320005.1). Lineage (NCBI taxonomy): Eukaryota > Viridiplantae > Streptophyta > Magnoliopsida > Proteales > Nelumbonaceae > Nelumbo > Nelumbo lutea. The sequence goes on from NC_142691.1 coordinate 31,783,555, forward strand.
TTAAATATAAACATTATCGTGCTAAGCTAAGGCTTGGACTTCGGTGTGGGTTTATTTGGAAAAGACCAAACCTGACGTCCTGACCCGAAAAATAATCAGGCCCGGTATTTAGAAAACGAGCCCGAGAAGAAGGGCCCGCGGGTTACCCGGCCCATGAATAGATCTATTTAGGATCAGGATTAAGTGATTAACCATTTAGTCGGTTCAGTGAAAGATCACCAACAGAAGAAAAAAAACAGTTTGGTCGGTTCATTTTCCACTGTTTTTATTAAAGTGCAGTAGATGTTTCTCCACCGTCCAAATGCATGCATTAAATTTCTCATCTGCAATCACTATATGAGATTGAATGGCAAATTACTCTCTCAATCGAACACATTCTACAACTGAGGCCAAGTGCCAAATATTCAAGCTGAAAAACTGCTCTGAAAAAGGAATTACTCAGGGTTATCTATACAGTCAAGCGAGCGTACATGTCTTTCTGCAACTTGTTACCTTCTTCATCCATACAGTCAGGTCACATTCCTGGTACCAACTCTAGTGACCTCTCCTGCTGTCTATGTAACCATCAACTAGCTTAATGTTTACACTGGACAAAAAGAGAAGGATGGTAAAACTTAAACTTTCACCTTCAACTTGCTTAAGGGTATACTTATCTATGGCACAACAATATGATGATGGTAAGATGGTTAGAGTTCTCACTCCATAAACCTCTATCAAGAATTACATAGCTATGTACAAAATATGTTATTAAATTTAACATAAAATACAATTTAAAGTGAGAAAAACCTAAGTTACCAACAAACTTCAAATCTAACTAAACTTTTGTATAACTTGGTCCTTAGCATCTAATAGCTGCTTCACCACATCTCTCATTGTTGGTCTCTCACTTGGATGATCTGCTGTGCATCTTAATGCCACCAATAGTACATTGATAACTTCTTTTATGGCAATAGAGTCCATGAATTCTTCGATAAGGTTTGGATCTGCAATCCTGTCAATGGCCTGAGTTTTGCTCCATACTGAACGTGCCCAGTGAACTATGTCGATGTCCTGTTGAAATGAAGGATCCAAAGCTTTCTTTCTGATAATCAGTTCAAGCAGAACCACCCCATAGCTGTACACATCTGATTCCTTGCTCTTCACTACCTTAAATGCAGTCTCTGTCACAGTCACAGTGAGTTAACATGTTACAAGTAAATTTCTGGATGAAAGAGCTATGAAGAAATTGAAACCATGGACCGACAATGGAAACAAACAAAAATGAAAACATAGAAGTTCATTTATACCAGGTGCTATATATCCAATGGTGCCTGCAACTGTGATGGACTGAGTTGAGGTAGAAGATTTATCCATGAGATTGGCAATGCCAAAATCAGAGATGTGAGGCTCCATGTCAGTGTCCAAAAGTATGTTATTTGGTTTGATATCTCGATGAACAATTGCAGGATTGCAGTCATAATGCAGATATGCTAACCCATGGGCAGTTCCTAGTGCTATCCTGTAACGCACTTCCCACTTGAGGACTGGAGCTGGCTTGATCTCATGTAGAACATCATAGAGGCTTCCATTCTCCAAGTAATTATACAAGATGAGTCCGTGGTCCTCCATCAACCAATAGGTTTCGAACCTTACCAGATTTCGGTGCCTGATCTTTCCAATAGTTTCAATTTCTCTAACCATACTTTTTATGGTTTTTCCTTTATGATGCGAAAATGTAAGCTTCTTTACAGCATAAATTCTCTCTGGACCCAAGTCTGCCTTGTAAACAATTCCATGGGCTCCTCTCCCAATGATAAATCTGCTGTTTAGATTATCAGTAGCCTCCATAACTTCACTCAGTAAGGAAGATGAACCTTCATGAACAGAGGTTTCAAATTTTAGTTTTTCTCTTCTCAACTTGAAACGCATGTAACAGAACAAGAGAAGCACTAGAATACAGAACAATGATGACCCAAAAGCTATCATCACAACCTTTATTCTGGTGAGGTGCTTCTGATCATGCAATTCATGATTGCACGGGCTAAGATTGCTGTTTACAATGCAACTTGAGCCATCTCCAATAAGACAAGGAACACAGAGGCCCGGATTTCCCAAGAATGAAGAAGGTGAGGAGTTTAGAAACTTAATCAATCTGTCCGGTAGTGGACCACTGAAGTGATTATATGAAACATTCAACTCAATTAATGAATTTAGGGTACCAAGCTCTGCTAAACTTCCTGTCAGATTGTTCCAAGATAAATCCAAACTTGGCAGATAACTCAACTTTCCCATCCCTGATGGAATTTTTCCTGTCAGTCTATTACCACTGAGATTCAAAGCAAAGTTTAAGTTCTGCAATAATCCAATTGATGGAGGAATTTCACTCTCAAGAAAGTTTCCTCCAAGTTGTAGCTCTGAAAGCTTTTCAAATGCTGAAAAGAAATCTGGAATCCCCCCACTGAACAGATTCTCTCTCAAAATCAAATTGGATAATTCTGTCAAGTTCCTCAGAGACAACTGAATGGAACCATTTAATAAGTTGAAACCCAGATCCAACTTCAATAATTTGTTACAGTTTGAGATTTGTAGAGGTAGCAGACCTATCAAATGGTTATGAGACAAATTTAAAAGCTGTAAGTTCACAAGGTTTCCTATTTCTTGAGGAATGGGTCCTGTAAGGTTGTTCATGGACAAATTTATTGTCGTAAGATTGGTACAATTCCCCAAGCTTGAAGCAATTGCCCCATTTATGTTATTTCCACTAATGTCCATGAATAGAAGGTTTGGGTTTTTCATAAAATTGGGAAGGGGACCTGTGAGACGGTTGTTCTTAAGAATCAATCTTTTCAAGGTTGGACAGCTTCCAACATCTGAGGGAATGCTACCTTGAAGTAGATTCAGACCCATATTCAAAATTCTCAATTGTTTTCCAAAGCAAAGACTTGGAGGGATTTCACCAGAGAATGAATTGTTAGTTAAATCCAATTGCACCAAACTACTGTTAATCCCCAAGCCCGGGGGTATGGCTCCAGAAAAATGGTTGCTATACAACGAAATGTTTTCCAGATGGTGGAGTTCAGTAATCTCTAAAGGTAATTCCCCAGACAAATTGTTCTGATAGACCAGGAGATACTTAAGGGTTGGAATCTTCCAAATGCTAATTGGAATCTCTCCAGTCAATCTGTTTGTAAACAACTCAAGGTCCTCTAAATTACTCAAAGATCCCAACTCACTTGGAATTTTGCCTTCAAGTTGGTTTGATTGCAAGAGTAATTCCTTCAAGGAACTACAGGTTCCAATCTCTGGTGGGATTACCCCTGACAAAGAGTTCTCATTGAGGTAAAGTTGCTCCAGCTGAGTTAGTAACCCAAAGGAAGCAGGGATCTGTCCTGTTAATTTATTACCCAGGGCTTGCAAGGTTGTTAAGCTACTACAGTTGCCCAAGCCTGATGGTATTTCTCCATCAAATTGATTGTAAGTCAAGACCAACTCCTGCAAATTCTTGCAACTACCTGAACCCCCCAACTTTATCCTGCCCTTAAGTCTGTTCGAACTGACATACAAGTAAGCAAGGAACTGAAGATTGTTTAGGCTCTCAGGCAAAACTCCAACTAACTGGTTGTCAGTAAGATAGAGTTCTTCCAATTTAGTACAATTCCCAATAGATTCTGGTATCATCCCTGATAATTGATTACTATAGAGCCACAGAGAAACAAGATCAGTCATGTTTCCTACATTCGACGGGATAGACCCGGTGAACCTATTAGCGTAGAGATAAACTGTGTCCAGACGTGGAATCTGGAACAAAGACTCTGGTATCTCCCCACTCAGGGAATTATCAAACAGAGATAAAAATCTGAGCCCTCTCAAGTTTGCTAATTTTCCAAGCACATCACCGTTGAAACCATTCATCGATAGATCCAAGTATTCAAGCAGACTACAGTTGGACAAGTCTGCCGGGATCAAACCCGAGAAATTGTTGTCACTAAGGTCAAGCCTCTTGAGGGATCTCAACTGGCCAATCTCCTGTCTCAATGAACCGGAGATTCCCAGACCCGACATGTTCAGGGAGATCACATTCTTTTTCAGGCCATCACATTGAATTCCATGCCAGTTACAAGGAGTGGAATCGTTTGAGTTCCAGCTCGACTTGATAGAGGGAGGTACAGACAGATCTTTCAGTAGTGAAAGCAGAGCTTCTCCATCAGAGCTCAACCCAGCAGCAGTATGGAACAAAGCAAAGTAGAAGCACAAGCACAAGTACAGGAAGTCTCTAAAAACGCTACCCATTACAGTTACACTACACCAGAACAAATCAAAAGACTAGATTTGGAGTATGGCTATGCTCACCTTCACCTAAGAACAAGAACTCTTGCACGAGAACAAAAAACTCTGTTTCTCTTGCCTTTTGCTTTCCACTGGAAGAACGAACCCGTGATTCATTCAGCACACTGAAACAGACCTTAAATACTTCACAGGATCATACTCCACCTCAGAATTCATCCCGCCTGTACGGTGGGCTAAGATTTGTTGGGGTGGACTGAAGTCTGAACAATAAAAACCCCTTTTAAAATTCTGATAAACGGTTAATGTCGCGTTGAAGACGAAAGCCAATTCTAACTAAACCCAAGTTATTTTTGCCATTTAAAATTCTGCCATCAGACCTGCTTGCTGACATCTTTCAGTCAACCTGCAATTCCAATTAATTAGAGTTAAATTTCTGCTCTCGCCATGGAGACTGATCTTTTCATGGAAAAACTTTGGCTGTCGAGAAGGATGTGAGGGAAGTCACTTTTAAGTCATTTCTAAGGATCCACGCATGGTCATTCCGGGGTTCAATTCTGGCGGGTTGACTCGGGATAAGGTTCAACCCAGGCCCATCTACAAGTGCAAATCTCGGGCTTTGGTTTGGGGTTTTGGTTAAGGCGAGTTCAAAAAGAAATATATATATATATATATATATATATATATATATGATAGATATATAATTTTTTTTTTTTTTGCTTCAGACGAGTTCAAAAATATGAATATAGTTTTATATGGTCATCTTTTATTGGGTTAAGGGCTTAAGGCGGTTCTCTTTGATTAAAAAATATGTATAAATTTTGTTTATAAAACTATATACTATTTATTTGTATGGCTCGGATTGGGTCAAATCTGAACTGGACTGGGCTGAGTTAGAGCCCTTAACGCAAACCCGAAAACACAGGTCCGATCCATGCAAAATCTCAGCTTGGATTGGATAGGGACTGCCCAAAGTTGCAGCTTGGTCACTGCATCTCCACTCACTTCGTCTGATATGAAAAACTGACAAAGTAACGGTCCGGAAGTAACATAGGAGAAATAGACCATAGGGACTAATTAGTAAATACCCAGTTTGGGAGAAATGGACCACAGCAACTTGTTTCACACTGGTTGAGTTTTTCTACCAGGGGGTAGGGCCCAGGGAATAATGGGATCCAAATTCCGAGACCCATCAAGCTTTCACACAGTTGGGCCCTACCTTTGGGGCCCAGCAATTTGTTTAACACGGTCGTCGGTGAGATCCAGAGTCCAGACTCGTCTAGCTTTCGCATAGTTGGGGGCCCTACAGGGTACGTCCCAGCAAGGCAGCAACTTCTTTCGTGAGTTGAAATCAGCCCCCCACGATGTCCCACACCACATTCCCGCGGTATATTAAGAACATTTTATCAAGACGATATCATCATTTTTTGTATATCATCGAGAAATATTCCCAATATACGGCGGAGATGTACTCTGAAACGTTATTAGGGGCAATTTTATAGAGGAGTGGATTGATTTGATGTCTTCTTTGTTACGGTTGAGATTAAGACCCGTCTAGCTTTCCGGTAACCTTAGTCTCAGACCTCACATTTAAGTACCATTGGACACGTTACTTTCTGCTTTAGGTATTGCAAGGTGGGGCTCACCTAGACTTGGCATGTAGTAAGAATGTTTGGTGAAAAAAATACAAAAAGTCTAAACGGACTATTTTTATGTCAATTTTGAAGTCACTTTTAAATATAGTTTTTAAAATCGAATCAGACCGGACGATTGGACCAGAAAAACCGAAAACTGGTCAGGTGACCAGTTTCATTTTACCGAATCGTGATTTTGCCAAAAACCATTAATTTGATAAACAAATCGATCGGACTGTTCAACTCAAATGATGGGACTGTTCAACGCAGGAACTGAACCCTGATCGGTTCGTTGTCGGATTTGCTTTAAAAAAAAAAAAACTTGCTTTTAAGTCATTCCATAGGGTCCCGTGTGACTATTTTGAAGTCATATTTTGGAGCTTAACGATAACGAGTTTGGGCTCTCTCTCTCTCTCTCTGACCCTCTATCTCTGTTTTTCACCAAACACAAACACTCACAGGCATTCCGTGTAAGCCGGATTTCAGAAAGCAGCTGATCAGCCAAATCCATAAACCAACAAATGCCTAAACCGCCTCAAACAGGGCCATAGCCAATCCTGATCCTTAGAGTGCTTTTCACGCCATTTTATTTGAAATCAACACTGAATAAAATTCTGATCCTTAATTTGATCCGCCCCCACGACTTTGCTCCCCAAAAACGTCTCATGCGCTGTGAGCGCGCCGCGTGTCCACACACACGCGGATTAGAGGGATTCGTGCGTTAGCTCCCTCTTGCCCAACTCTGCTCCAACCACGTGTGTCCCCCCACAACTCTGCTCTCAGAAAATCCGCCGGAGATTGCCCCCTTTCAATTCTGCTGGAGCACGAGATTCGCCCCTTGCTGCATATAACGTTGCAGCCATTTTTGATTCTCGGAGAACGAATAAAAGCTTTCCCTTTCCTCTTCCTCTATACTGGGAGACTTGAAGGACAACCTCAACTCAACCCCTTTCGTTTCAAACTTCAAAAAATGAAGAGAGCTTCCTCTGTCTCTCGCTTATGTGATCTGAGTTATGCCTCATTCTTTCTACACTTGAAGAAAGACACCTCCAGATATCAGAGCTAAAGTGCGAAACGAAGGACTGAACCGTAATCAACTGCCAAGGATAAGATACAAAGCACCCGCCCTATAAATTGCCATGATCGAAATGAAAAAACATATAAAAAAGAGAAGAAAAGAAAATCTGTGTAGGCTCACAAACCACTCCGTTAGTGTTACTGATGCGTCAGCGTCGCCTTCGGGAGGAGGCATTAGAGAGGACATCTTCTTCATCGTTTCTCACTGTTAAAATGCTTCGGCGAAAATGAGAAAAAAAAATAAAAACAAAAAAGGTAGAAAAAAAAAAAAAAACTTATTTGAAAACAGAGGGATATTTATCTCCAATAAATAAATCAGCCATAACGGTCGTCGGCGTTGATTGGCGGAACTCAAAGGAGGGCAATCTCTGGCGGGTTTCAGCTGTAAGAGCAGAAGGTCGAGGATTGAAGTGAGCTGAATTTCGAGAAAAAGGAGAAGGAAGATCTTTTGGGCGAGAGGGAGCTAACGGCCGTCCTGTGGGACGTGTGGGAGGATACACATGAATCCCTCTAATCCGCGTGTGAGAGGACACGCGGAGGGCTAACAGCCCATGGGACGTTTTTGGGGGGCACAGATGTGGGGGGCGGATGCGAACTCGTTGTGTAGCCCCGTGAAGCATATAATAAAGGGTTCATTACTTATATATAATATTTGATAAACCATTTATATATATATCCTAAGCTTTTAGAATCACCAAAGGTGGCTTGGTGGTGTATTAGCTGGTTTGTTCCAGCAGTGATGTGGAATCCAATACCAGAAAAAAGCTTTCAAAACCAAATTAAACGTGCCTTATTTGTTTTTATTTTTTTGATAAAGCCAAGAAAGGGGCTATAGAGACAGGTGTCACGGGTTTAATCAATGAGGTTCCGTGCGGCGCTTGATGGGGTCGAGAAAGCCTACGAATGCAAGCAACAACACACAAAATGCAACAAGAATGTACACAGACTAGACAAAAGGTAACTTGTATTGCATTAATCAATGATAAGCACAAGCACATAGTACAGTGTCGAGGGGATCTCGTGCTTAACCTTTACACACTTATGAACTCACTCGACTACTTACCTCCCCTCAAAGAGTACGTTAAGCTTTTGGAGGAGTGACAATAGGAAACATCAAAATGATGAAAATTTATACTATGTAATTACAATAACGCCATTGACAGTCCCCCCTTACAAAATGCATGCATAGCCCACCCACGACACACATGCTGACACCTTGAAGGCACGCAGTTGGCGCTTTGATGGCTCATGGTAGGTGCTTGATGGCACGGTGAAGGAGTCACTCGTGACATTCTCCCCCACTCAATTCGATTTACGTCCTCGGAGATCGACTTCGGCTGGTCCCTCGGAGTCTCTGTCGCGGAAGGAAGGTTCTTCTACTGCTCCCGAACTGGCTGTCGTCCAAGGCCGAGGTGTATAGTTTGGTAGAATGGTTGGGTTGGCCTATTCTGTTGGGATTTCCTATGGCTAAGTCCTTTCCTGGTGGCCTCAAGGTATGTTAATGACTGATTCATCTTGGTTAGAGGGTAGGTTTGGGCCAGGTAAGGGTCAAACTGATGTTTTGGATTGTTGGGGTGTTGGTTCCCATTGATTTTTCCCTAACGGTGACTCACAAGGCTACTACGTGATTCAGTCTGAGGGATGGTGCGAAAGTGGTCCCTAGGCGGCTTGGGTGGCACTCGCTTTCCCCTGTGGTGGTGGTAGTAGGCGAGGACAAACTTGGACACGGCCTTGGGTCCTCTACTTTGCTTGACGGTTGTCGACGCGCACAAACTCTGTTGCTGGAAAGGTGTAGAAGGCTAGATGGCCTGCTGCTTCCTACTGTTGTTGTAGTTGTTGGCTTGAGGGGCGGCTTCTTCAACTAGTGGAGTGGGAAACTTCTCTGCTTCCTTCATGCTGGCATTGAATAAGGCTTCTTCGTGAAAAAGTTGTAGTGCAGAAACTTGCTTCTCATGAACCCTAGTAGAAGTCGTAACTGGTACCATGCAAGGGGAACGCTCATCCAAGATGCACAAAGAGTTGATGTGAGGCAGGAGTGTTGCTTCTGCTTGTCTCATGAAGTCCATTCCCAAGACAACTCGGAAGTCATCCAGGGGTACCACTGAAAGATTAATCTTGCTTGTCCACGGCCCAATTTGGAGGTCAACCCCACGAGCCATGCCTTCAATCACCTTTGCCCCGGAGTTCACGGCCTTGATCCACCCTGTCTCTTTCACAGTGTTCAGCTTGAGTCGCTTGGTCTCGGCAACTGAAATGAAGTTGTGGGAGGCCCCTGTATCAACAAGGGCTTGAGTCGGCTTCCCGCCGAGGAGGATGTCTACATACTTCAGCCCCCTTTGGGCTTTCTTCGTCTTTCCATGATTGGCCTCTTTCTTCACCATGGCGTTGAAGAGTTGAAGGGCGCCCACTTTTGGCGCCTGTACAGACTTTTCCTCATCACTTTGCTCGTCATCACTAAGCTTGGTGACAAGGGCATTGATCTTCTTCTTGGTTGGGCAGTTGCGAACCAAGTGATTTTTCCCACAAAGGAAGCAAGAAATTGGGGACCCAGCGGTTCTGGGCTTGTAATGGTGTTGAGGGCCTTGCTCTCCTTGTGGCTTCTTCCCATAGTCTTGTCTTGCTGCCTTGTTGAAGCTGGAGTTGTTGTACGGAGGGCGTGAGCGACTTGCTCCCCCACTCAAATTAGGGGAACGCGGGCTTTCTGGCTTAGGAGCTTCTTCATCTGACAAGCTGGCTTCATTGAGTTGCTCCGCCACTACCATTGCCGTGGCGAGGTCCTGTACGTTGCGGCGTTGGAGTTCTAGTTCGGCCCATGGCTTCAGTCCGTCCATGAAGTTGAATAGTAGATCCTTGTCGGACATGTCCGTGATCTCCAAGGTAAGGGATGAAAACTCTTTAACATAATCGTGGAGTGAGCCCCCATGTTTGAGTGCTTTCAACTTCTTCTGCGCCAAGTACTCTACATTCTCTGGGTAGAATTGTCACTTTAGTTCTCGCTTGAAATCAGCCCATGTCTCAATGGTGCACGTACCCCGTTCAATGTCTTGGCATCGCCTGCACCACCATAGCATAGCAATGTCAGTCAAATACATGATCACTGTACGAATTTGCGTTAGGTCATCATCAATGCCAGCGGCATGGAAATATTGTTCCATTTGCCACAAGAAGTTGTTAAGTTCTCTAGCATCTCAGGAGCCAGCATAAGGTGTGGGCTCCTGAATCTTCACACGAGCAAGGGCCAGTGTTGTGGAGGGGCTTGGAGTGCTGGCCACTAATCTCTTGAGGAGCATCATGTCTCCTCTAAGTTCATCCACTTGAGTCTAGAGGTCGGAAGGAGAGGCCATGGCTACTTTCATGGCCATCCATTCAGCTCTCATCTCATCCACCTGGTCTTGGATGTCGGATCGAGATGAGCTCCCTTCTTGTCGGGATTTTGTTCCAAGGACTTCCTTGAGGGTTCTATTCAGGACGTTTTGGACCTCATTCATAATGCCATTTAAATGGGCTTTCTAGCTCCACCATGGAGCTCTCAATTGTTTCCACATTCAAGTGGATTTCTTCTATTCGGTCACGCATCTCCCCAACAGTCACTTCACAGCGAAGGATGCGTGTGTCGAAGGCAGCAAGCGTGTCAACTGACTTGTCAGGCTTGCTTGTCTTGGATGTGCGACCCCTTGGGGCCTTCTCTGCAGCGGCTTCATCACCTAGAGACTCATCAATCTCCTTCGCATGAGCAAGCCATGCCTAATCTCGTCGGTGAGTTCCTTGTTGTGCTTCATTGCGCCACCACTAGTGTTGCTATGCAAGGGTCACAAGCGTTGAGGAGCAACCTGCTATGATACCAACTATCACGGGGTTAATCAACGAGGCCCCGTGCGGCACTCGATGGGGTCGAGAAAGCCTACGAATGCAAGCAACAACACACAAAATGCAACAAGAATGCACACAGATTAGACAAAAGGTAACTTGTATTGCATTCATCAATGGTAAACACAAGCACACAATACAGTGTCGAGGGGATCTCGTGCTTAACCTTTATACGCTTATGAACTCACTCGACTACCTACCTCCCCTCAAAGAGTACGTTAAGCTTTTGGAAGAGTGACAATAGGAAACATCAAAAGGATGAAAATTCATACTATGTAATTACAATAACACCATTGGTGGTCCCCCTTACAAAATGCATGCATAGCCCACCCATGACACACACGTGCTGACACCTTGAAGGCATGCGATTGACGCTCTGATGGCTCATGGTAGGTGCTTGATGGCGCAGTGAAAGAATCACTCGTGACACCGGGGGGTCTCCTGAAATCTAAATAGTTAATCATAGTTCAAGTTTTGGAACAAAGGAAGGAACTAGATAGATATTTCGGAAAAGTACGGACAGGTTTAATGCCCCATTACAAAAGTATAAATATTTATAGAAAGTCTAAAAACCACACTCTATGCATTTATACCTGCCCATAATTTGGCATCAATTCCGATCTGTCACCTACCCCAAATATATATAGATATATATATATATTGAGCCTAAAAAATCTGACCCTAGGTTATCGATCATTCTCCCTGCATCTTTTGAGTGAGCGTAGATTGTCAACCAGTCCGCACAATGTTTATACCGCACGTTTCTCTCGAGCAACCATCTGCAACCCTCAATGATTGGCATCATTCTTCATCGGGGATCCACCGGGATAGACCCGGTGAACCTATTACCGTAGAGACAAACTGTGTTCAGACGTGGAATCTAGAACAAAGACTCTGGTATCTCCCCACTTAGGGAATTATTAAACAGAGATAAAAATCTGAGCTCCCTCAAGTTTGCTAATTTTGCAAGCACATCACCGGTGAAACCATTCATCGATAGATCCAAGTACTCAAGCAGACTACAGTTGGACAACTCTGTCGGGATCAAACCCAAGAAATTACTGTCACTAAGGTCAAGCCTCTTGAGGGATCTCAACCGGCCAATCTCCGGTCTCAATGAACCGGAGATTCCCAGACCAGATATGTTCAGGGAGATCACATTCTTTTTTAGGCCATCACATTGAGTTCCATGCCAATTACAAGGAGTGGAATCGTTTGAGTTCCAGCTCGACTTGATAGAGGGAGGTACAGACAAATCTTTCAGTAGTGAAAGCAGAGCTTCTCCATCAGAGCTCAACCCAGCAGCAGTATGGAGCAATGAAAAGTACAAGCAAAGCAAGAGTAAAGGAAGTCTCTAAAAACGCTACCCATTACAAGAACTCTGTTTCTCTTGCCTTTTGCTTTCCACCGGAAGAATGAACCCGTGATTCATTCAGCACATTGTAGCAGACCTTAAATACTTCACAGGATCATGCCGTTTCCAGGTTGACGGATTTTTGTTTTTTAATTTTTGGCAAACGGTTAATAATGTGGTTGTCCAAAACTCACCCTTAATATTCACTAACAAAATTTGTCCACGTCAGCATAAATACAATTTGCAAGACCAAATTGCCCCTGACTGGCGAATTAGAGATGCTCATTTAGGTCTCTCTCTCTCTGCTGATCTTCACTCTTCCTCTGTCGCTCAGAACTTCCTGCATGCCCTTCTGGGTAAGTACGATCTTGGGGTTGAGAATCCGACCATAAGCACTCTCATACGTTGCCTTGTCTCTGCGATGAAGGTGTTGGGGTTAGCAGATCAGTCTTGTCGGGGTAACAATCTTGCCCATTAAGGGAAGCAATTTGGGCTGCTTTGGACCGTCAGAGCGTGTCCTCACAGCAGCGAATAAGAGAAGAATAGAACAGTTTTGGGTGCAAAGTAGGGAGAGAGGGGAAAGTAGTAGGGCAGATGACATGTATAGGTGGATGGGTGGTGGGTAAGCAGCATTAAGAAAAACAAAGAGAGAGACAGAAAGCAGTTCAATGAATGATATAGTCTTAAGAGCAAACGAACAGGCTGAGTTTTGTATGTTTTTTATCAACCATCGTTATATAAAACTATGCAAAGGATGGACCCTCCTAAGTAAGACAAAGGAATTAAAGAAAGATTCGCTGTACCATCCGTGTAGGTTCTAATCGATCATCAATGCATTCCATCTACTCAATCGCTCCCATTGCCAGCAATCTTATATATATAGAGAGAGAGAGAGAAAATGGAATTTATTCGTGCGATTAGATCCCATTTAATAATTACTGTAATTAGTGATTATTACTGTAATTACTGTAATTTAATAATTACTGATTATTACAGTAATTTAATAACATAGCAGTAATTACCGATTATAGTAACTCGGTTATAAATATTGATTATTACAGTAATTTAATAATTACTGGTTATTACAGTAATTTAATAAATATATAATTAGTGATTATAATTAATAATTACTATTACAAATATTGTTAATAATTAGATATTTACTTTAATTTTACTTTAAATTAAAATTATAAATATTGTTAATAAATTCAGTAACCCGGTTTTAATAATTACTGATTATTACAGTAATTTAGTAAATATATAATTAGTGATTATAATTAATAATTACTGTTATTATAAATATTGTTAATAAATAGATATTTACCTTAATTTTACTTTAAATTAAAATTATAAATATTGTTATTAACAAATACTGTTAATAAATTTAGTAATGGTTGTTATATTAAAAATAATTAAAAAATTTATTGAAAGTGTTATTATTGATTATTTAATAAAATATTATAATTACTGACTATTACTGATAAATACTTTAATTTAATTTGATTTAATTTTGGTAATTATTAATTTAATGAATATTGTTAATAAATCCTATTCATAAATTTAATAATTATTGTTATATTAAAAATAACAAATAATATTATTAAAACTATCATTAATGATTATTTAATTAAATAGTTTAATTACTTACTATTATTAATAAATGTTGTTAATAATGTTCTAACAATCGACTGTTCGATCATCCTGTTTGAACGAACAGTCCGTTCTAACAACAAAAATTGTAAGCAAAAAATTGAGTTTGTGAGGTCCATTAAGTAGTATCATACATGTTATGTCATTCGAGCGTCTGACTCATACAACCCGAAAATGTAACCATTCTAGCCACTGGTTTTTAGGTTGATGGTTCGACCGTTCGGTTTGAATGAATAGCCCCGTTCTTAGAACAAAAAATTACAAGCAAAAAAATACGAAACCGTTCTGGCCACCAGTTTTTGGGTTGACAGTTTGATCGTGCAGTTCGAACGGATGACCCATTCTAACAATAAAAAATACAAGCAAAAAATTGAGTGTGTGAGGTCCATTGAGCAATATCATGCATGTTATGTCATTCGAGCGTATAACTCATTTGACCCCAAAATGGAACCATTATGGCCACCAGTTTTTGGGTCGATGGTTCAACTATCCAGTTCGAATGGACGACCCGTTCTGACCATAAAAATTAAAAAAAAAAACAAAAATAAATAAAAAAAACTGTTAAAAACCATTGAAGGGGTCAACGGGTTGATGATTCGTCCACTCGGGTCAATGCGTCATTAACCGATTCAACGGTTTTTGGCCAGGGATCAGGATTGGGGTAAAACGAAACTGGTTGCGTGGATGGTTCCTAATTAAAAAATAAATAAAAAAATGAATGACTCATTCTGGCAACAAAAATTACAAGCAACAAATTGAGTGTATGAGGTCTATTAAGCAGTAACATACGTGTTATGTCATTCGAGCGTGTGATTCATGCAACCTAAAAACAGAACCGTTCTGACCACCGGTTTTCGGGTCAACAGTTCGACTGTTTAGATCAAACAAATGGCTCATTTTGTAAATAAAATTAAAAAATAAAAAAAAACCAAAAATCATTGAACGGGTCAACGGTTCGACTGTTTAGATTGAACAAATGGCTCATTTTGTAAATAAAATAAAAAAAATGAAAAAAGATCAAAAATCATTGAACGGGTCAACAGTTCGACTGCCCGGGTCAATGTGTCATTGACGGATTCAACAATTTTTGGCTAGGGACCCAGACTAGGATAAAACGAAACTGTTACATGAATGGTTTCTAATTAGAAAAATAAAAAACAATGGCAAAAAACCATTGAACAGGTCAATGGGTCGATGGTTCGACTACTCGGGTCAATGGGTCATTGATCGATTCAATGGTTTTTGGCTAGGGACCAGATCAACAGGTCGACGGGTCCATTCCAGCCCTACGAAGCAGGGCCCCTCCTCTAGTATATATATTAAAGGGAAAGGGGTGGTCTCCCCTTTCGCCAAGGTAGTATTTCCCTTTAATAAGGTTCAGCCATTCGGTTTTTGGGTCGACGGTTCGACCGTTCAGATCGAATCGACGGCCCATTCTAACAACCGATAGTTTGATCATCCGGTTCAAACGAACAGCCCATTCTAACAACAAAAATTATGGAACCATTTTGGCCACTAGTTTTTCGGATCGACGGTTCGAACGAATGGCCCATTTTGACAACAAAAATTACAGGCAAAAAATTGAGTGTGTAAGGTCCATTAAGCAGTATCATACGTGCTATGTCATTCAAGTGTATGACTCATACGACCCGAAAACAGAACCGTTTTGGCCATCAATTTTTGGGTCGATGGTTTGACGGTTCGGTTTTTGGGACCGTTCTAACAACAAAAAATTACAAGCAAAAGGTTCTAAAACCATTATGGGCACCGGTTTTTGGGTCAACGATTCGACCGTCTAGTTCGAATGGACAACCCATTCTAACAACAAAAATTATAAACAAAAAATTAAGTGTGTAAGGTCCATTAAGCAGTATCATATGTGTTGTGTCATTCGTGTGTGACTCATACGACCCAAAAATAGAACCATTCTGGCCACCGGTTTTCGGTTCGATGATTCGGCCGTCTGGTTTGAACGGATGGCCCATTTTGACAAAAAAAATTAAAAAAGTAAAAAATAGCCAAAACCATTGAATGAGTCAATGGAATGATGGTTCGACCGCTCGGGTCAATGGGTCGTTGACTGGTTCAATGGTTTTTAGCCAGGGACCGGGATTGGGGTAAAACGGAACTAGTTTCTTGGATGATTTCCAATTAAAAAAATAAAAAAAGCGGACGACTCGTTCTGATAACAAAATTACAAGCAAAAAGTCAAGTTTGTGAAGTCCATTAAGCAGTATTATATGTGTTATGTCATTCAATCGTATGACTCATACGACCCGAAAATGGAACTGTTTTGGCCACCGATTTTTGGGTCGATGGTTCAACCATCTGATTTACATGGATAGCCCATTCTAACAACAAAAAATTACAAGCAAAAAATTATGGAACCATTTTGGCCACCAATTTTTGGGTCAATGGTTTGACCATCTAGTTTGAACAGGCGGCCCGTTCTAACAACAAAAATTATAGGCAAAAACTTGAGTGTGTGAGGCCCATTAAGCGGTATCATATGTGTTATGTCATTCGAGCGTGTGACTCATGCGACCCGAGAATGAAACCATTATGGCAGTCGGGTTTTGGGTCAACGGTTCAACCATCTGGTTTGAACGGATGGCCCGTTTTGATAACAAAAATTAAAAAATAAAAAATGGCCAAAAACCATTGAATTAGTCAACGAGTTGACAGTTTGACCGCTCAGGTCAATGTGTCGTTGACCGATTCAATGGTTTTTTACCAAGGACCGGGATTGGGGTAAAATGGAACCGTTTCCTGGACAGTTCCCAATTAAAAAAAAAAAAACAGATGACACGTTATGACAACAAAAATTATAGGCAAAAAATCAAGTGTGTGAGGTCCATTAAGCAGTATCATACGTGTTATGTCATTTGAGCGTGTGACTCATATGACCCGAAAACATAACTGTTTTGGGCATTGGTTTTTTTGTCGACGGTTCGACCGTCCGGTTCGAATGGACAGCCCATTCTGACAACAAAAATTAAAAAAAAATACCAAAAACCATTGAACAGGTCAACGGGTTGACGGTTCGACCACCTAGGTCAATAGGTCGTTGACCGATTCAACAGTTTTTGGCCAGACATCGTGATTGGGATAAAACAGAACCGGTTGCCTGGATGGTTCCCAATTAAAAAAAAATTGGCCAAAAACCATTGAACGAGTTGATGGTTCGATTGCTCGAGTCAATGGGTCGTTGACCAATTCAATGGTCAGGGACCGGGATTCGGGGTAAAATGAAACCGAATTCTTGGATGGTTCCCGGTCTGAAATGTGTCAGAGACAACGACAATTTAAAATCCATGGTTTTTATGCTTTTGGATTTTCACTATTCAAAGGCTCTTCTAAAGTGGGCTTTATTCGAGCATGTGCGGTATGTTCATTTTTTTCATTTTCTACTTTTGTTCTTTTTTTTTTTTGTGTTTGGTCTTCTTCAAGATCCTCCAAAATAGTCTAGGGTTTACCATCATTTTATTTCTTTCCTTTTGTTTTTTCTTTGGGTTTTCTTGTGCAATGTTTTTTCTTTATTTTCTTATAAGACAATCAGCTTCATCTCTTCCTTTGATTGCATGTATGTTTAACTCCATCTCAAAGTGGAACTATGGACTTGATTTTCTGATTTTTTTCCTTATTTTTTTAGTTTGGTGGATTTATCGCCATTTTTTTCTGTGTTTAAGGTCACTTTGGATTTATCTTTCAAGGTTTTGGAATCCCTTGCAATGTCCACCCTTCCCATGACAATGACTACAAAGGTATTTCGTCTAATTATTGACATCTAGAAAAAATGACTCGGAAGCGAAACCATTCTGGCCACCGGTTTTCAAGTCGATGGTTCAATCGTTTAGTTCAAACAGATGGCCCATTCTAACAACAAAAATTAAAAATAATTAAAAATAAAAAATGGCCAAAACTGTTGAACGAGTTGACTGCCCAGGTCAATGGGTCGTTGACTGATTCAACGATTTTTTGCCAAGGATCGGGTTTGGGGTAAAACAGAACCAGTTACCTGAACGGTACCCAAGCCAAACGATCCTACCGTCCTGGTCAACTGGAGTTCTCGATGTGAAACAAAGGATAGCTATGAAGTAGAACTCAAAACTATCACTATATGATCGTGCTTTTTTTATATAAGATGCTTTGTTGAAGCAATATTTAAAAAACGAGCACATGATGTTTTCTTTTAAGTCTTTATATGAGTTTCAAAACTTGAGTACTTATAATTGCAAGTTTCTTATTGATGTAGGTGCACATGGCCTTGCCCAATGGTGGGCATGTGCATGTTAGGCAGTGGCATTCAGAGCGGACCCAATCAGGGCATGCGCGGACAGAGCTCCACATGCACTCCAGAGCCAATAGCGCGATGTCACTTGGCGACCTCAGATGACCGTACTCCTCGCATACGGACTACATCTAAACCATCCAAGTGCACCCACCTCCTAGCGGACTAAAGTATAAATAGGGGGCACCCCCTCAAGGTAAGGGGGGGGGGGAACTTAGACTCTCTAGCTAGCACTTGAGAATTCTTGTGGCCTTGTCTAAGTTCTTACACCTCAGGCCTCATCCACCTTACACCTACCTCATACTAACTTGATCATCGGAGTCTCCACCTCTGGTACCAATCCCGGGCCTCGGACAGCTCGATCACACCTTGGCTTAGGAGCAAATTACAATGTTGCCGTCAACCCATTTTGACCAGTAACAATTGACACCGTCTGTGGGAACGTCGCTAAGACTTCCCTCAACTAAACTCTTAACACTTAAAAGAACTAACTCCTAAGCATCAGCCAACATGGCAAGAAACACCAGGAACACTCAGAACCTGGTCACAATGGACCAATTTCAAATGGTCCTCGATAGGCTCGACAATCAAAACACCCTCTCATTTTAAGGACCCTTAAAATTCTATATATCTTTCATTTCTAATAAAATATTAAGGGAAAATTATAGATAGGTACCTCATATTTTGGGGATAGTTATGACTAAGCACTTAAACTTTCAAGTGCTACATTTTAGTGCCCTGAACTTTGGGAAATATACATTAAAGTTTAGCTATTAATTAGTAGTCCCTCAATTGTCTTGAACACATGATATCATGTACACTTAAAAAAAAATTAAAATACCCAAAATACTCATTTCTTCAATCTCTCATCAAGCATCATTTTCTCTTTTCCTCCTACCACTAGATTGGAGCTTTAGCAAGACAAAAATGCCCATAATTGTCGTTGTGCATGTGATTAAACTCATGTTTTTGGTCCAATACTAAGGCCCTATTCGCTTTCCGAGAAGTTACTTATCAGGAAACAGTTACCTGGGTAACTACATTTACCCATGTTCTTTTATTTTTCAGGTAAATAAGACAATAATTGTTTTAGCCATAAAAGTCCATTATTAAAAGGGGTAGTTTTTTCCCATCAAAGTGTTGACAACTTCCCCCCAAGTGGGAAAGTTACTTACCCACCTGTTTTATGGGTGAAAGTGATACCCAGGGAAAATAATTTTTCAATGGACCCCACATAAATCTGAAAAAAGAACATGGGTATCTTATTTAATGGAAACCAAAATCCCATTGATGACCAACTTCCCCCCTCTCAAAATGTAAACAAATGAATGCCCTCTAAAGTTGCATTTGGCATTCCCTATTTTAAGGACTTATCTCCTTTTTGTGGTTAAAATGCCCCTATGAACACTGAGTTTTTAATTGCAAAAAGGAGATAAGTCCTTTGCCCCTATGAGCACTAAGCTTTTGAATGCAGCCTAACATTCAAAACAAACACCAACAACTTCAGTTGGAAATAACTGATTTATCAGTGTCCTTACTCTCCAGACACATTGACAAAATACTCAATCCCATTTACTGAGCTTTGATAAACACTAATCGAAAGATTATATTCACTAATAGAGAAAACAAGGCTCAAAACAAGAGTGAGAATGGTTTTGTTCATGTTGAAGTTGGTGGCAGTGGAGTTGTAGTGGTGATATTTGCTCCATACGCTAACAAGACTACATTAGTGGTGTTCGTAGAGGTGGTGATGCGGCCACTTGTCCTAGCTATTGAGAAAACAAGTTGTCCTACTTGTTGAAATGCAATGTATTTGGAAAAACAATTTTAAGTGATGTGTCATGATACACTTTTTATATCCATGGATATAGATAAAAAATCAAGATATGCATAGATACACTATGGAAACTCAAATAAATCATAAATTACATCAATAAATTCCAAACCAGGATACTCAATTTAGTGCCCTTCCTTTTCTTTCCCCTAGTAGTAGTACTAAGGCTGGGAACTCCGACAATATCAACGCATTCATATTCGATGCTAATACTATCATGTTGCGAATGAGCATCGTCATCGTCGACATTGAACATGTTGGTGATTTTTTTTCGGGAGGAGGCACCAACCATTTTTTTAATTCTAAGAAAATAAATTAATTTAATTATACTTACTCAAATTGCCAATTCAAAATCTCAACTTGATTTCAAGGGTTGAAGCATCAAGCTTCCAAAATTGTTAACTTGAGATACTTGAGTAAGCATTCTTCTTGTTGAAACTTGAATAAAGTTGTGAATTGTTGAATTGGAGAGTAGAGAGAGTATTAGAATGTATGGGACTGTATGAGAGACTAAAAGAGTATAAGAGAGTGTAAGAATTGCAAAATTGGTGTGATGAGAATGGTGGAGGATAAGGCTATTTATAAGAACTGAAAATAATTCAATACAATACCATAAAAGCTATTCTTTTTTAGTTGTTGTGAGGGGTTTTTTGGTTATTATAAAGTTATTTATCACTTTACTCAAATGCCCCCCAAACTAGCTGTTATATAGCTATTGGAGGGACATTATTGTCATTTTCCCCCAAAGCTAAAATACACCTTATATAGCTGTTTATAGTTGTTGGGGGGTATTTTATAAAAACCCCCATAAAAGCTAAAACTAGCCGTTGGGTAGGCCACACTCAACTTGCTACGGGCCCATGAGCTATGCCAGCACGTGGGCTATGGGCGTCGTGTCGTGCCATGCTGGCCCATGGACTTGAAACCCCAAGAACGAAATGACTTGTGTTCCACTATTCTAGGTTGTGTTAGGTTGCAGGCAGCACAATCCAATTTACACATCTAATGGTAGGGTGTAGATGGGTAGGGAGGCAAATGTCTTCAAGATGATGAGGGTAATTGTAATATAAGATAAGATAGGGAGGGCTGTTCTCTCCCCCTCCCCCTTTTCTTCCTTTATCTTTATGAGTTAAACTGGTTGTGGCTATATATTTTTCCATTTTTTCATTTCATTCATTTCTTCTCTCTTTCTCTCAATGTGGTAATGTCTTGGACTTTAAGTAATTTGAGTATTCTTTTCATATCAGAGGAATTCTCAATGCTCCATAGTTTTAGCTAGATTTGAGTTGTTAACCAGGTCTAACACTTGAGTTTTATTAGTTTTGCACAATCTTAAATGGGCAACCCAATGTGTACAAGTTTCCCAACAGAAAGAAAATAATTATTTTTTTCACTCTTAAGGCCTGTTTGTTTGCTCTAATGTCTAACATTTGAAAGTGCAATAATTACATTAAGAGGTATATTGGTAATGGTGAACTTTTCTTTCCTTTAAACTCCGAATGCAAAAAATGTCGTTCTGAATTTGAATCCTAAATTTTGAAATTTATCAAATATCCATTTTGACTCCATATATGAGAGTTTTTGTTAGTCTTTTTGGGGTATCATTAAAAAACAAAAAGTTGTATGATTGCACTTTAAGAGATAAGAGGAAACAAACAACAATTTTTCTCTTAAAGTTAAAAGATTCTTCTTTAAGAGATAAGAGTTGAGAGGAAAAGAATAGGGCCTCATAGTGGGACTCTGTTTTCACTCTCATAGTGGGGCTTCGTTTTCTTTGTAGTTGTGCTGATGGTTTTTGTATATCAATTTAGGTCAATTTTCGGTTTGGTTGGTCAATTCAAAAGATTTAAACTAAAATTTTTAATTTAAAAAATTATAATAGTATTATTAAAACAATAAATTAAAAAAATTATATTTACAATATAAAATATTAAATATTTTAGACTCAGAAATATGGGAATTTTCCACTTTCCCATACTAGAAAAATTATATTTAAAATATAAAGTATTAATATATATCTATGGTCAGGTCGGTTTGATTTAGTTAGTTTACAAATAGCCAAACCAAAATTGACTCAACCTAATCGAGTCGGAAAATTACCAAACCAAAGCTGATTGGAAATATTAGAAAGTTGACTAACTCGGGTTAAGTTGGGTTTGATTTGTCGGTTTGGTCGGGTTCATCAGTTTGATGGACAACCCTAGCTGAAATTAATTATTATGATTTTTGTATTATAAAAAATATTAAAATTATTATATAAAATATAAATAATTACTAATTCTTTTAAAATTACAATACAAAACAATTTTCTACTCTTATGTGTTTCTATTGTTTAATTTTCACTTAAGAAAGCTCGTACATTGCACAAGTCCCCCGCTAGTTAGTATATAGTAAAACAAAGATGACCACATCAAATGATCTGTCCTTTCTCCCTTCCCCCGATCCTTCATTCTCTCTAGATCACCCTTTCTTGCACTCTCAAGAAGCCACTTCAGCAGGGCCTCTTTCCATTTTCCACCTTTAATTTTTCCGTAAAATTTAGAGCCACGGTTATTCACGTCTTTCCTCTTTGTAACCATGTTACGCATCAAACGAAAGCTTCCTTTCTTTTCACTACTCTTTCTCCTCTCTCTCTCTCTCTCTATTTTTCTTCTTTTACCTAAAACAACTGGAATCTTTCTTCCCCAATTTCACTCCTCCCAAACTCACATTTTCTCATCGAAACAGGGGCAGATAAACCACTTATTCTTCTCTCACATCGGATGGACATCTTCAGCCTTACATTGCGTAGAGCATTATTGAACTTTTGTCTTCATTAAATATTTTAATGTGAGCAAATGGTTACTTTTTTTTTACACGTTAAAACAGGGTCTTCACCCGTGTGTTTTATAATTAATAATTTTATTTTATTTTATTATAATTCATACCAAAATTAATTAATCAATTACTTTTGTGGTGACTCAAAAAATTTCCAAACAATATTACTGACTTTAATAATTAAAATTTTTCATTTATTAATATTTTCGAGAGCTTACTAATATTTTACCAAAATTAATTAATTATTTTGGGATTAATTAAAAATATCAAAATTCAATTAAAATTTTATTATTTATAGTCATGATTAATTAAAAAATACCAAAATACATTACTGTTTTTAGTAATTAATATTAGTAATATATTAATAAATTATGATTAGTTCATTAGTGATATATCACAAACAAATTAATTAATTATCAATAGTAATTGATTGTTTTATTAATATTAAATTTTAAAAATTAATAACTGTTTTCATGAATAATTGAATTAGTCATTTTACCAATGTTTTAATATTATTGATATATTAATAATTTATGATTAATTATTTAGTGATATATTACTAACAAATTAACTAATTATTGCCAATAATTAATTATTTTATTAATATTAAAATTTAAAAATTAGTAACCGTTTTCATCAATAATTAAATTAATTATTTTATTACTATGTTGATAATTCATAATATAATTTTATTAATTAACTAGCGGGGACCCATCCGATGCACAAGCTTTATTAAAAGAGTTTGAGGCAAAAGGAGCTAGGGTGGGCCCAACTCGAGCCCAACTAACTCATCCAAAGATTTTACACAAGTTGGGCTTGAGTTCTTGAAATACAAGCTAGGCTTAGGCCAAAAAATATTCAAGCCTAACCTAAACTAAGGTTGGATTAAGTTGAAGCTTCAAGTAGTCCAAGCCTTACTCAACCAATTTGAGACCAC
Organism: Nelumbo lutea; assembly: GCF_056320005.1. Lineage (NCBI taxonomy): Eukaryota > Viridiplantae > Streptophyta > Magnoliopsida > Proteales > Nelumbonaceae > Nelumbo > Nelumbo lutea. The sequence continues at coordinate 31,807,279 of NC_142691.1, forward strand.
CCAACACACACACACACACACACACACATATATATATATATATATATATATATATATATATATATATATATATATATATATATATATATATATATATGTCATGAGATATTTGTAGGCTTGAGTTTGAAGTTTGAAAATTCAAGCCAAACTTGTGCAAAAGTTTTAATTGAGTTGGGTCAGACTCAAGTTGGGCCCATGCAAGCTACACCCTTACCTCCTTTTGCCTCAAATTCTTTTGACAAAACCCATGCATTACATGAATCCCCATTAATATAATACATCATAAAAAATATTGCACAAGCCCAACCTTGACTAATCTATCATTTTCTTGAACTATGTGAGACTTGGAACAAACACTCAATAATGAGTGTTAGCATGGACTGTTGTCCTAAGTCCCACATTATTTAGGAATAAGAATAAAGGCCGGCATTGCGAGGACATTTCTCATGCTTGAATTGATTCATGTGTTGGCACATGTTAATTCATGTGTACGTAGTGACACATGTGTTGACTCATGAATTGTTCATCTTATTAAGGGTAAAAATGATATTTTAATTTTTCTTTTCTATTGATTAAATTTATTTAATAAATATTGTGGTAAAAAATGGTCAATTAAGTATAACAATTGCAGGCATTTTAATAAACAGAAAAGTACGACAACCCCAATGCAAATTTCTGAATTCCATTACTTTGGGCCTAAAAATTCTGACCCTGGATTGAATAATCATTCTTCTAAAAAAAATAATTTATTTTTTTCCTTTTTTTTTAAAAAAAACAACATCCATGGAAACAACTTCTGGTTCGCTGTAGCCACTAGTTAGCCAATGAGGAGCTAGAGCCTAGAGATGCATAACCTCTCCAGTAGTCCAAGGGAGAACACGTGGCAGCAACTGAATGGGCAATAGTATTCCAGCTGTTGATACAACCAAAGATGACGGATTGGAATCTAATAGCCAACGAAATAATGTCGTAGTGTCGTAGATGCCACAGGCCTACAGCTAAGAGCTTCTACCATACCACAGTAGATTCAGTCAAACCCCTTCTCAATCGCCAATTCGCCAGTGCGAAACCTGTCACACCACTATACCAAACACCCGGGAAAAACACATAACCCCCTAATTCGTTGAACGGAATGTACGTAGGCCTGTGCAACCAATGATAATGCCCCACGTCAGTAATGCACATGGCCCACGAAGCCACAAGGCAGACAACCACTCTTTCTCTGCGCTGTCATTGGTTACACAGCTACGCCAGGCTCCGCAGGCCGCACGCAGGTCACGCGTGCTGCGTGCAGATCGCGCCAGGCTGGTCAGACCGGTGCCCGGGTGGGTCACCAACTTCGTAAGTTTGTTGGCTGGGTGTTTGCCTAGTTGTCATGAGGTGCAACGTGTCACAATTCCACTGGAGGGCCAAATATGCCCTCATCAATAGCCCCCCACTCCCGAGCTGATCGTAACTCAGCGAAGGTCGCGCCAGGCTGGTCAGACTGGTGCCCGGGTGGGTCACCAACTTTGTAAGTTTGTTGGCTGGGTGTTTGCCTAGTTGTCACGAGGTGCCACGTGTCACAATTCCACTGGAGGGCCAAATCTGCCCTCATTAATAGCCCCCCACTCCCAAGCTGATAGTAACTCAGCGAAGGGAGTAGATTTCTTTTGGCCCGTAAGTCGATGAGCTAGTAAGTGCTGGTCCAATTACTAGTGTGGCCCGTAGGCTTTGGGAGCGACTCGTAGTCTACTCTTCTTTGACTTTTGCCCGTGCCGGAGAGGCGACCGGGTCTTAAGTAGTAATGTGGCCTGTAGGCTTTGGGAGTGACCAGTGGTCTACTCTTTTCTAACTTTGCCTATGCCGGAGAGGCGACCGGGTCTTAAGTAGTAATGTGGCCCGTAGGCTTTGGGAGTGATTAGTGGTCCACTCTTCTTTGACTTTTGCCAGTGCCGGAGAGGCAGCCGAGTCTTAAGTAGTAATGTGGCCCGTAGGCTTTGGGAGTGACCAGTGGTCTACTCTTTTCTAACTTTGCCCGTGCCGGAGAGGCGACCAGGTCTTAAGTAGTAATGTGGCCCGTAGGCTTGGCCTGTGAGGTGTCGAGCTATGATGGTGCTGCATCAACTTCGTAATGCTGGTCACCTACTCCTACAAGAAGCCACTAGGAGCTCGACCTTCGGGGGCAGCACTACTAACTTTAGGTTGCCAGCTCACACGGGAGCCTTGGAAGGCTCGACCGGTAAGGGCGCCTATGTAGTCAGTTGGCCGCCAACTCCCGCGGAAGCCACGAAGAGCTCATCTTTGTAGGGGGGACCTTGCGGAGAGGACTGATGTGGCATTATTTGAATTGAAAGTAAGGTTGGTAGAGCTACTTAGTCCGTTAGCTCCCTGCATAGTCTTTGAGTTCATAAAAAATGTAAACTATAAAGCGATAGCTTCAATATCTAAAAAGTGAGGACTTAGCTTTGGTAAGATGAGAACTTAGCTTTTGTAGGATGAGAACTTAGCTTTTTGTAGCGTGTTCCCACAGACGGCGCCAATTGATGTAACCGTTTTCGACCACGTACCAATGTTTTGTGATGTAAAATTTTTTGGCTAAGTACCTCGTCATTTGACCCGGTGGTGGCGTGCCTTAGTGATGAGCTACTTGGTGGTGAATTGCCTACTGGCGAACTGCTTAGTGGAGAACTGCCTGGGGGTGAACTGCCCGGTGGCGAACTGCCCGATGGCGAACTGCTCGGTGGCGAACTGCAGGTGGCGAACTGCTTGGTGGCGAGCTCCCTGGTGGAGAACTGCTTGGTGTCGAACTGCCTGGTGGCGAGCTCCCTGGTGGCGAACTGCCCGGTGGCGAGCTGCGTGGTGGCGAACTGCCCGGTGGCGAACTGCCCGGTGGCGAACTGCCTGGTGGCGAACTGCTCGGTGGCGAACTGCCTGGCGGAGAGCTACCTGGTGGCGAACTCCCTACTAGGCGGCCGGTGACTTAGAGAATGGTGGAGCTCCCTGGTGCAGCGCAATCCGATTGCCCTCAACATGAGGTGGTCTTCTTTCCTTTGTAGGCAGTGGGAGCTGAGGGACCTGCGAGAACTCCATCTTTTCCTCCTATTTGTAGGTGGCGGGAGCTGAGAGACCTGCGAGAACTCCATATTTTCCTCTTCTTTGTAGGCGGCGGGAGCTGAGGGACCTGCGAGAATTGAATCAGAGGTCCCGGGGGTATTTTCCCGGCGGGGGCTCTCTGACGCTTAAGTTAGCACTCTGATTGTAGAGAGCTTTGAAGATAATATGAGAGAGCTAGAGAGCAGGGGTTACTTCCCTTTCTTGCTCCCCCTCCCCTTTGGGGGGTGAGGTCTTTATATACCGGAGTGCTCGTGGGTTAGGTGGGTGAAAAGCCTCCAAACGGTAAGACTCGTCACATCCTGTCAGAACCGGGGTACGGTGGTGAACTCCTTGAGGTCGTCAGGCTGGCGCTTGTGTCAGGCGGCCAGGTCGGCGCCTGGGCCGGGTTGTCAGGGCGGCGCCTGCGTCAGTCGTCGGGTCGGTGTCTGGGCCAGGTCGTCAGGTTGGCGCCTGTGTCAGTCAGCGGGTCAGTGTCTAGGCCAGGTCGTCAGGCAGGAGATCTTCCTGCGATACACCAAACTACTCTTGTACCGAACTTCTTCCTTACAAGTGGCGAGCTACCTATAGCGAGCTGTCTGGGGGCAAACTGCCTGGGAGTGAACTCCTTGGGGGCGAACTCCCTGTGGCGAGCTGCCTGTGGCGAGCCTGCCGAACTGTTTGTGGCGAGCTCTGCCGAGTTGCCTGGCCCTTTGGCAAGCTCCCTGGTGAGCTTGCCAAAACATACTCTGTCTCTGAACCTACCATCTGCATTTGCATTTGACATTTTGATCAGCCAACAGTGGGAACAGTAGGAACATCCACTTACCCTACCATCTGCATTTGACATTTGGGCCATGCATCATAGACAACTGAATACTCATTGTCTAAACCCCTGAACATATTACAGCTGATCCCAAAACATACTCTGTCTCTGAACCCCTTGCTTAGCTGGACTATATGCCAGACTTTGGCAGATCTTCTAATCTAATTAACCTGAATAAACATGCCCCTAGAGAGCCATTTGAAATGCATAAGGACGTTCCTTAGATGCCAAGATACTCCCTCTCCCTTCTGTAGCCATTCTACTACTGTTTTGGAGTCGCCTTCAATAATTAATCTTTCAATACCAAATTCTTTGGCTTTCTCAACTCCAAAAACAGCTGCCAAGAATTCTGCAGATGCCACATCACCTTGCTCAATTGGACCTCAGTAGAATATTTCCTTCCTCATCTCTGATTACACCTCCAATTACGGAGGGGCCAGGATTGACCATACAACTCCCATTGATGGAGGTGACGAGTCCACTGTTGCTATCTGTATTCTAGAAGAGGAAGCAACTATAGCCCCCCAAGATCTGAAGAAATCATTGACCTGAAAGTGTGAAAACATATCCAATGTTTTAGCCCAATGAACTACCCTTAGGTTATGATCTCAATCAAGGCTTCCTCATTCCTCTCCTTATCCCGAAACGTTCTTGAATTTCTTTCCTCCCAAACTGTCCAAACTATTGCTGCCCTGGTACATCTCTACGTAAGCCTGCCTCTTTTATTTGTATAACTGCAATTTGAAGGGCTAAACAATCCTTCCAAGCTGACAGGAGGGAGCCATCTGCAGCCAAAAAGTGAAGCAAACAAATCCCAAATAAGGTCAAAAAAGGGGCAGGAGATTGAGAGGTGAAATTCAGTCTCACCATCCAACTTACATAGACAACACCCATTGGGGGACAAACACCAGTTTGGTCTCTTTAGAGTTTATTACATGTGTTAATGCAGCTGTGATATACTTCCCAACAGAAAGCACTGACTCTAGGAGGAATGGGGAAACACCAGATTTCCTTAACTGGGAAAGAAGGGGAATGGTAAAAGAGGAGGCTACAGGTGAATTAAACAAAGATTTACATGTGAAGAGCCCAAAATGATTTAGAGTCCACACCCTCATCCCCAAGAACCACAAGATTCAGTAGTGTAAGCAGAGTAGACACACTAGGAATTTCAGATTGTCTAAGGTTCTAGTGAAGCCCAAGTTCTAGTTCAACTCATGAGGGGAGAGAGGAGGATCAATAATTTCAGACCTTGGTCTACCTCTGAGATTGGAAAGAGTGTAAAGTGAGGGAAGCGTCTCCTTCAAAGGGGACTCCCAAGCCAAATGTCTTCCCAAAACCTAATCTTTTGACCCAAGACCAAGTCATACCTAATGTGGCTGAGGAAAATAGGAAGAGAGTCATGGATGGATTTCTAAAGAGTAGCCATGGTATCTCTATGAAGACAACCAACATCCCATCCATTGTTTGACCTTGTGTGCTCTCCTCTTGCAACATGTGCATATGAACAATAGGAAAACCCACTTACCCTACACTTGCATTTGGCATTTGGGTCATGTGTCATGGATACCTGAAACTCTTGCCCTAAACACAATATAGTATTTGTGTGCTCCCATCTTGTAACATGTGCATATAGATTATAAGGTGCTTGAGTGACAAATCATACGATCCCAATACCATTAAAGTTTAACATGTATGGAACAATGATTTAAAAGGCGCACAGGCGAGGCACATTTTAGGGTAGGCGTCTCGCCCAGGTCCTAGGCACAACCCTTTCAAAAGGCGCACGCCTGATGCGCCTTGCGCCTCAACCTAGGCGTGCGCCTTTTGAAAATTTGACGCTTTTTTGCTTTCTTTGAACCTAGCGGCTGGGCTGGGGTCTCTGCCCCCAGACCTCCATGCAATGCTCTCAAGGCAAGCCCAAACAAGTCCATGTTAGGGTCTTAAATTCTTAGTTTTCACACAAAAAATAATGATTTTATAATTTTAGTTGATTTTTTAAGAAGATATTTTATTAGGATGAATGAATGAACAACATTACCAAATAGGGTCTTAAAATCATTATTTTTGTGTGAGAACTAAGAATTTAAGACCCTAACATGGAATTGTTTGGGCTTGCCTCGAGGGGCGTGGCACAAAGGTGGCTCGTAGATTTAGGAATACATCGCATTAGCTACTTGAAGTAATGCAATTGAGGAAAAAAAGATTGTGGGTTTTACATGCTTGAATGTTTTATATGCTTGATTTTATTTTTAAATTCTCATTTGAATATGCTTTACATGTTATGTTTATATATTTTAATTTTAGATAATAGGTTTTTTAAAACATTTATTTTAAAATTTAAGTTTTTATTTTTTATTAATAGTATGTTTAATATTTTTGTATTTTTTGGCATTTTTTGTTGATTTTTCTGACAATTTTTTTTTGCATTCTTTTTTATTTTTGCACCTTGCTTCAGAAAGGCGCGTGCCTCACCTTGTGTCTTGTGCCTCGGGTGCAAATTGACCCCTATGCCTTTTTTGCACCTTGTGCTTTTAGAACACTGGCATGGAAGTATATCAATATGAAAGTACATCAGCATGAAAGTATAACATGATTTAAGAAAGTACAACACCATGAGCACAAAAAAATGTATCATCACATGGAAAGAAATCTAATATAACATCCTAATCAAATCCCAATTACCCATGGAACAAGGTTTTTGCTATCTCTTCATCTAGTGCATGCATGAAATGTTGATCCCCCTTTATTCTGCTATTTCCTTCGTCACCTTCATCAATGTCCATATCATAGGTCCCATTATCGCCTTAAGTTTGGACTTCATTCTACTCATAGTATTGTAGCAGTTCATCTTCAGTGGCTTCTTTCCTAAGGAAAATATGTATCACAAAGCAGGCAATGGAAATATCTCTTTAGACACTTATTGGGAAGGGTGCCATCCTCTTTAGGATAGAACCCCAAATGCCCTCTCAATAACCTTCCTAAGCTGTGTTTGATTGGTTAAAGACGCGAGTGTGCTTATATGTGTCATCGGAAAGATGGTACTTATCTACAAAAAAGAAAAAACAAACTTATAAGTATGTTGTGTTGTATTGTATAGTTGATTTGCATTCCTTACCAAGAGGAGGGAATGGGAAATTGTTGCTTGGATTGCATGCAACTTGATTAAGCACTTGTGAATTATGTGTGGTCCCTTCCCATTTTTTTATCAATAACAGAATAATTCATTAAATATAGAAAATGATACAAATGGAGGAGATAACCTCTCTTATCTCCTCCGAACAAGAGAAAGAAAACAGAAAACTTACAGGTGAACCCAAAACAAAGTACCCCTGTTAACCCCTTGTTTTGCTAATCCATCAGCAAGGGAGTTTGCACGTCTCTTTACCCAATTAAGTTTAACTTCCATATCTTCCGTCAGCCACTTGAATTTTTTCTTTTCATAACTGTACACCCACAACCCATTGTTGTCTCCCTTCAGTCATTCCACCACCAGCTTGAAGTTTCCTTCAATGATCAACTTCCTTATATTTAGATCCTTAACTCTCTGCACACCTTCTAAAGCTGCCAAAATCTCAGCTGTAAGAGAATCACCAGCTTCAATAGGGCCTGAGAAGTGAGAACAGGGCGATTGTTATCCCTTTCTCATCCCTTAACACACCTCCAATACCCGAGGGCCTTGGGTTGCAAAAACTGCTCCCATCAAAGTTCAATTTGTGAAAGCCACTTGGAGGAAGGGACTAAGTTGGGACTGATACCTCCTTAACAGGGGCTGAGGAAGCGACTTCTCTCCAGTTTCTGGACAAATCATCTATTGATACATTGTTGAAGAGATCCAAAGATTTGAGCCAATGCATTACCCTAAAACATACCTCCTTAACAGGGGCTGAGGAAGCGACTTCTCTCCAGTTTCTGGACAAATCATCTATTGATACATTGTTGAAGAGATCCAAAGATTTGAGCCAATGCATTCCCTGAAACAAATCACCTGACATTTCTTTCTTCCCAGATGGTCCATATAATAGCAGCCCTTATGCAATGCCACATTATTCTTCCTCTTTTTTTTGGCAATCTGAGGAAGGAAAGAGCAAACAAGCTTTTCACATCTGGCGGTGGGGCCCACCTGCAACCAAACAAAGGAGAAAATCATTTCCATAAACCTTTAACAAAGGAGCAGGATACCAATAAATGATATAAACTCTCACTATCAACCTTACAAAGAAGGCACCAACATGGAGACAAACAACTCTTTGGTCTTTTTCTTTGAAGCAAGTCACAGGTGTTGATTCTTTCCAGGTATGCTTCCCTGTAAGGTGGTTCCTTCACATTTGGAAAATACAAAGGTGAACACCATGTTAAAGTCACACTGTCAGTACATTTTGGTAGCATTCTTTTTCTCCTTGTCCTCTATATGGTTTTTGTTTTTCCAAAGGAACGACATGCACAAGTGTACCTTCAAGGACACTAATCGCTCCCTTGCAGAAATAATGTTATTGATAGTACTTATCGTGTTATTGATAGTTTTTATCTTAAATATGCGTTATAGCCTTTTATAGTTGCTTGGAATATCTGGGTTAGTATCCAATGTGGTCGGAACAACAATCTCCTTTGCAAATAACACCATTGTTTCCAGCACTTGTTGAAAATATTAATGTATAGTGTCAAGAGAGTACTGAAATCTATGCTTGATGACAGAGAACCATTCATTGTGACTCGCACACAATAGAGGCATAAAGGTCCTATAAACCATATGTACTGCATTTTTTTCTCTATGCATGAGAAAACCATCCTAGTCTACTTTTCCTCATTTTATTATCTGTTGTAGCTACTCCTATGTTCCCTCAAGTAAGTTCTTTCTGATCCTTTCTAGTCCTTGCCTGCACTACCCTAAGATGTAGTAGACACTGACATCTTCTAAGTTATAGCAGCATGTGTAGGGAAACCTGTAGTTATCATGACCTTCCTTCTACTGTCTTCGCTATGCATAAGAGAGTAAGTCTGAGAAAATGAAATGTCACCATGTGTTCATACTCCAAGTTAAAACCAAGGGAGAACCAGTGATTTAAAAGGCATGCCTCAGGTGTGCCTAGGCACATAGGCGAGGTGCATTTTAGGGTAGGCACCTCACCCAGGGCCTTGGCGCAGCCCATTCAAAAGGCGCACGCCTGGTGTGCCTTGCGCCTTAGCCCAGGCGTGCACCTTTTAAAAATTTGCTGCTTTTTCCATTTTTTTTTTGAGTCTGGCCGCTAGGCGGCTCGTAGAATTAGGAATGTAATATGTCGCATCATCTACTTGATGCAATTGAGAAAAAAAAGAGTTGTGGATTTTATATGCTTGAAATTGTTTTATATGTTTGATTTCATTTTTAAATTCTCATTTGAATATGCTTTACATATTATCTTTATGTATTTTAATTTTAGATAATAGATTTTTTAAAACTTAAGTTTATATTTTTATTAATATTATGTTTTATAATTTTTTGATTTTTTGATTTTTTTTAATTTTGCGCCTTGCCTCAAAAAGGTGTGCGCCTCGCCATGCGCCTCAGGTGCAAAATGGCCCTTACGCCATTTTTGCGACTTGCGCTTTTAAAACACTGGGGAGAACTCAAATATTCAACCAATTGCTTGTGGGTATCAGCATCCTCTTTATGGCTCTACTGAATTATCTCTGGATGAACAATCTTTTTTAGAATGACTGCAAAATCAGGAAATGAAATGCAAGAGACATCTTCCCCTGCTTCCATGCATTCACCTACAGGCTGCAGCCTAAGCTAATATTCCCTAGCAACATCCAATGGATGGGTGTAGGTCTCAGAAACTCCATTTCATAATTCCTTTTCTGTCTTCATATATAAATAATTTTGACTAATGTGTGGTGGCTTAGAATTAATTTTCCCAACCTTCCATGACTGCCAATATGGATGCACATAGGGTTTTCCCTTTCAAAAAAAAAATTCATGCCATCTAATTTAACAATTGTAATAACACTTCCCTGAGATGTACCTGTTCCTCTCAGGATAACATTAGGTTCTACAAGTCTACACCAGCTTCAAATCATCTCTAACAGGCTCCTTTATGAACAAACAACTTTAAGCAAACTCTAGCAAGATTTTGAAAACCTTGGAGGTGGTATTCTTGGCCTACAATAAAGAACCAGTGCTTTCTCTCAGGGCTCTACTAACCTTGGTTTCAAAATGTTAAGGGAGAAATAGTGTCTACTCCTACTGGACACCCTAGAACACCCCCCATAACGTGTTTTGATCTCAATAGAAATATAATAAGGGAACATTTAATACCTGATCACAACTTCCTTTCGGTCTTCAAGATAATAAAAAACAAATAATTCTCTAATTTTTCTTGATTTTTGGGAAGCATTCTCTGGACTTTATTTCTAGGCAGCAGACTGGTTCAATTTCTTCTAAAAATCCGGAATCATAACCTATGATGATCTGCATCTACAACAACTTTCCATGGACACTGCTGATCCTCATGATGCATAGGTGTCTTTCAAAGGGAAGAGAAGAGGGTTTACTTAGATGCCAATTTCTTTAATTCTGATAGGAGTGCAGTAATCAATCTAAAACTAATCGATTTAAGAGAGAATTAACTAGTAACAATGCAGAAAGGAAGAGAGGAAGAAGTTGTAAGTTTGGGAGCCAAGCCAAGTGGCTCATGTATGCCCCCAGTACTTCCTCTCACCCCTTTTAAAACACTGAACAAAACAAGGGGGTCCATCCTTTTCATTATTTTTTTCAGTCTTCTCTAAAATACAATTAGTGTTTTCCCTTCAACCTTCTTGTTTAACATTTTATGCAGGACAAAAGTAAGGTGTGATCATTCTTTGTTGATAGGAAAAATAAGGTGCATTCACCAATGTACATTCATATTAAAATTTGGTATCTTGTTTGGTGGTTGTACATACAGCAATGGATGTACTGACTTTTATTATTCTCACCAAGGTGCATTTATTGTTTGATGGATGTTTGTTTGTGACAACTATTTTTCTTATGATATTTTTTATTTTCAAAAAAAATTTGTGGCACTTATACGTATGGTTGTTAGTCTTCAGAACCTTAATCTACCAAATGAGCTACATAAGTTTATGTAGATATTTAGCTACATTTTATTTTTCATATCATTATCTACAGATTTATCCATATTATTGAATTTTTTAGGGTTACACCTTGAAATGCCTCAAGGCATATATGCCTAGCCTCTTCAGGCTCTAATCATCTCACCTTCACCTTTTGCCTTTTAAGGCCTTGGTGTGTCCCATTGTATTCATTATATGGCAATTTTTACAGTAAAATATAATATGACTATTTTTTCCATAACATCAGCAACAAAAATAAATATAAACAGCCCACATTCTAATGGTTTTTATTGCATATGTGAGAAAAAAAAAGAATATTTGGGGGATGTACTGCTCTATTGGAAGACTAGAAGTTCAGGACTGTTATCAGTCTTGAACCCTAATGAATCTCAGGATCGAAGATAAGCAGAAAGAAAGAGGAGAGAAGAGAAAGAGGGAGAAGAAGCAGTAGAACACAAGGGTTGAAAGGAGGAGCAGAAGCTTCATGTTCTGCCGCCGCCACTTTAATTAATATTTATAGGTTATGCTCATTACATGGAAAGGACAGATCTGCCCTTAGTCTTTACATAACAAATAGAGTAAAACAAAGACTGAAATAAATAACAACTGAAACAACTAAATGACCAATAGCTAACCCTAGGCAGACTAGAATATTTCTACCCTACGAACACAGTGGGACCGTAGCTGTGGGGCCCACTTCAGTGTTCTCTACACTCCCCCTCAAGTTGGGAATAAATGTTTATCTTTCCCAACTTGGATAGATATGCCTCTAGCTTCTTCCGTGATACAGCTTTAGTGAGGATATCTGCCAGTTGCATATTGGAGGTGATGTATGGGAGACATACTTCTTGTGATGAGACCCTCTCTCGTACAAAGTGTCGATCAATTTCAATATGTTTAGTCCTGTCATGCTGCACTGGGTTGTGTGCTATATTAATAGCCGCTTGATTATCACAATACAACATCAGGGGCTTTTCATACTCAACGCCCAACTCCTCAAGTAGTGATCTCAGCCAAAGAATTTCAGCCACTCCATTAGCCATTGACCTATACTCAGCTTCAACACTGGATCGAGAGACAAGACTTTGTTTCTTACTCCGCCAAGAAACCAGGTTACCTCCCACAAGAGCACAATATCCAGAGATAGACCTTCTATCATCAACACTCTCAGCCCAATCGACATCTGTATAGACTTCCACCTTCATGTGGTCATTGTTCTTGAACAGTATACCTCTACCCGGGCATCTCTTCAAATATGCTAGTATTCTTTCTGCTGCTAGAAGGTGTGTGGTTCTAGGAGAATGCATGTACTGACTGATAACACTAACAGCATAACTGATGTTTGGTCGGGTAAGGCATAGATATAGGAGCTTTCCCACTAACCGCTGGAACATAACTTTGTCTTCAAGCAGCTCCCCACTCTCTGCACTAATCCTGTGGTTCTGTTCAATAGGTGTATCTGCAGGTTTGACACCTAGCTTTCCAGTTTCAGCCAAGAGATCTAACACATATTTTATCTGAGAGACAAAGATCCCCTGCTTAGATCTAGCAACCTCAATACCCAAAAAATACCGTAGTGTATCCAGATCTTTCACCTCAAACTCTTGATGAAGAAGCTGTTTGAGGGACTCAATCTCATGGTTGTCGTTTCCTGTGACCACAATATCATCAACATAAACTGCAAGTAGTGTCAGTGACGACTCCACCCTCTTGATGAATAACGTATGATCTGACTAGGCCTGTACATAACCGAACTTCCCAAGGGCTAGTTTGAATCTGTCGAACCAAGCTCTAGGTGACTGTTTCAAACCATACAAAGCCTTATTGAGCCGACAAACTTTCTTACCTGCCTCTGTATCATAGAATCCAGGAGGCAACTGCATGTAGACCTCTTCCTGCAAGTCCCCGTTCAGGAAAGCATTCTTAACATCCATTTGGTACAAAGGCCAAGTGTAGCTTGCTGCAAGAGATAATAGAGCCCGAATGGTGGTCATCTTGGCTACCGGGGAAAATGTCTCCAAGTAATCTATACCATAAGTTTGAGTGAACCACTTTGCAACTAGCCGAGCTTTGTACCTCTCAATGGAACCATCCGCATTATGCTTCACAGTAAATACCCACCTACATCCAACTGGTTTCTTTCCTTTGGGCAAGTCAACTAGCTCCCAGGTATTATTTTTCAACAGGGCATCCATTTCAACTTGCATTGCACCTCTCCACTCCGGGACTGATAGGGCTTCTTGCACTGTTCTCGGAATAGGGACATCAGCAACAGAGGTGAGATAGGACCTGTAGGAGGGAGATAGGCGATCATAGGACAAAAACTAGGAGATGCAGTGGGCTGTAGATGTGGTGCAATGCCGTTTTCCTTTACGGAGGGCAATGGGAAGGTCAAGGTCATCTGCAGAGGGTGAGGTAGCAACAATGGAAGGAGTCTCTGTGGGCCCTGGGACTGTAATATCTGGACTTGGAGCCGCAGAAGAGATTGTAGCTGGCTGGGACTGCTGATGACCAGGATCAATCTGCCTGCATCGCCTATGATAGACTCTCAACTCCCGATCCCTTTGACCACCCTCGCTACTACAGCCCTCATCATCAACTGGAATAGGTAAGGGAACAACCCCAAAGGTATTAACCCTGTCCTCACTGCACTCCTCCCCCTGAAGAAAAAGACCCAAATCTCCACGCTCACTACTCTCCCCCTGAGGAGAGACCCGAGAATAGTAGGGTGTCTCCTCAAAGAAAGTGACATCCATGGATACAAACTTCTTCCCTGAGACAGGATCATAACAACAATAACCCTTTTGAGTTTGTGCATAACCAAGAAAGATGCATTTGGAGACCTTGGGTTGAAACTTGGAGTGATTGGGACCAAGAAGCTGAACAAAACAGGTACAACCAAATGTCTTGAGGGGAATAGTGAGTAACTCCTCATTGGGGTATAGAAGGGAAAAATGAGGTTTCATATCAAGAACCCGAGAAGGAATCCGATTAATAAGATATACCGCCGTAAGGATAGCATCACCCCAGAAGCGAATAGGGACATTGGAGGTAAACATAATACTTCTAGCCACCTCCAAGATGTGCCTATTCTTCCTCTCTGCAACCCCATTCTGCTGAGGTGTATGAGGACACGTACTTTGGTGGATAACCCCATGATTAAGGAGGTACAATGCCAATGGCTTAGCAAAGTATTCCTTTGCATTATCAGATCTAATACTTTTATCCTGGCATCAAATTGTGTTAGGATCATTTGGTGGAAGTTTTGGGTCAGGACAGGCACCTCATCTCGTGATTGCATAAGATAAACCCATGAAAAACGGGTGTGGTCATCAACAAATAGTAAAAAATACCTGTACCCCCCCCCCCCATAGAAGGAATGTGATATGGCCCCCAAACATCAGTATGCACAATATCAAAAGAACTATTACTCCTTTTATTACTCAATGAATAAGAGTTTCTACAATGTTTAGCCAACTCACAACTTTCACACTTCAATTGAGATAACTCAACAGACTCAAACAAAGTAGGAAACAGACTCTTCAAGGATCGAAAAGATAAATGACCCAATCGGTTATGCCACAACATAACCGGACTCACAACTTGAGAAACCAGTAACTTCTTATCCACTGACTCTTCCCGACGAGAACTCTCCCCGAGCAGATAGATCCCATTCGTCTCACAGCCAGTCCCAATCATCTTCTTCGTCTCCATGTCCTGAAAAACACATCGGTCAGGAAAGAAAGTTACTGAGCAGTTCAAATGTTTGGTAATGCTATTGACGGAAAGGAGGTTAGTATCCAGTTTAGGAACATGCAAGACAGAGGACAAGGATATAGTATCTGACAGTTTGATGTCACCCTTGCTAGAAATAGGGACAAGAGAGCCATCAGCTATAGATACTTTATCCCTACCAAAAGATAAGTGATAAGTAGTAAACAGAGAGGGCAAGCTGGTCATATGGTCAGATGCACCTGAATCTATTACGCAACACGGTTTAGTAGTACCTGGAGCGGAGGCATGGTAGGTTGAGGCTCGAGTACCTGAGTGTGCAAAGGCCGATGTAGCTGGAGCTGATGATGACTGCGGTAACTGAGCTGAACTGCCAACTTCCTTCTCCAATTGTATTAGAGCTGCCCGAACTGCAGCTAAGGTCTCTAATGGTGTGCCTCTCGTGCTAGATGAGGATGCTGAATCAGTAGTCGTAGCCACATGAGCATTACTCTTTTATTTCTCAACTTTGCCGGGACCAAATGTGGATGCAGCTTCCAACATGTTTCTTTTGTGTATTTAGGTTTCTTGCAATGCTCACACACCACATCCCCTTTATCTTCCTTCTTTCTGTCCCTCTCTGAATCACCCTCTGTTTTGGGTTTGACAGCTACCAAGGCAGGTGTAAGCGACTGAGGTTGCATCATGACTTTCCTCCTGATCTCTTCACTGTGCACTAAGGAGTATGCCTGAGAGAGGGTCACACTATCTCTGGTCAAGATCTGCTGCCTCACAATATCATATTCTGAATTCAGTCCTGCCAGAAACTCAAACACTCTGTTTGTCTCAATGTGCTTTCTATGTATCTGAGCATCTTTGGGACTCTCCCACTCAAGAGTCTCTAAGTGATCAATCTCATGCCACAGGAACTGCAAGTTAGAGAAATAGATCGACACCGGTTTCTCTCCTTGTTTAAGGGCATTCACCTCACATTTCAACTCATATGCCCTGGCAACATTAAGGGGTTGGGAGTAAGTCTCTTTCATCACATTCCATATCTCCTTGGCTGTCTTTGCCCATAAGTAATTTCGGTTGATATGGGGCTGCATTGAATTACAGAGCCATGTCATAACCAAGTAGTTTTCTTGGACCCACTTGGTATACGTAGGGTTTCCCTTGGAAGGTTCTGCTACATCTCCCAAGAGATACCCTACTTTGCCCCTTCCCCCAATAGCCATCATGGCTGATTGGGCCCATTCCAAGTAGTTTGATCCATCAAACTTTACGGTTGTAATCTGAAAACCTGTCTCAGAACCATCACCATAACTGCTGTTCCCAAAACTGCCTTCTGCCTGATTCTTAAGCTCCATTTCAGTCAAGAACCAGAAATATCAAAGATTATGGTTACTACATTCAAAACCAGCACTAGAAATCCCAACAACAGTCACAAAATCAATAGAGAACCAATCTGTACTCACGATAGATGTGCATGAAATATATATAAGACTGATCTGAAATCAATAACCACACACAACAGCAACAGTCCGAACTGTTTTCACCCCTTCAAAAGTGTTTGAAACCCCCAAAAAAGACTGAAACACAGTTTGAAGGGCAATCTGATATGCTGAAGCAAATTCGAGGTTTTAATCAGTCCTAAGAGCCTTACGGATAAGGTTTGTATTAGGGTTAATATGAAACCCTAAAACTGATCAATGTTGAGGAGAATTCTGGGGTTTGCCGCAGGAATAAGATCACAAGTTTCAGCCTAATACTAGGGTTTGCCGTAGGGATAGGACAAAACCCTAGAGAAACCCTAGAGAATAGAGAGATAAAACCCTAGAGTAGTTCGGCCACCCTTACTGGATAGGTCCAACCTATCTTTTCTGATGTTACTTCTCTCAGAAAGTAAAAAACTTACAATAGAATGCAGTTCGCTGCCTACCAAGGTTACCCGAACCCTAGCCTTCTCTGATTCTTCCTGATCACCAGCTTGCTACAACTGTGATACTTCTTCAAACAGCTGCTAATCCTCTGGAGATCTCCAAGAACCAGTCAACGAACTCTGCTTTCTCAGTCGTCCAGCCCTAGATGGTTCTCATGTGGTCGGCTGGACTAGGCTCACATGAGAGAACTTAGCTCTGATACCAACTACAAGTTCAGGACTGTTATCAGTCTTGAACCCTAATGAATCTCAGGATCGAAGATAAGCAGAAAGAAAGAGGAGAGAAGAGAAAGAGGGAGAAGAAGCAGTAGAACACAAGGGTTGAAAGGAGGAGTGGAAGCTTCATGTTCTGCCGCCGCCACTTTAATTAATATTTATAGGTTATGCTCATTACATGGAAAGGACAGATCTGCCCTTAGTCTTTACATAACAAATAGAGTAAAACAAAGACTGAAATAAATAACAACTGAAACAACTAAATGACCAATAGCTAACCCTAGGTAGACTAGAATATCTTCTACCTACGAAACAATGGGACCGTAGCTGTGGGGCCCACTTCAGTGTTCTCTACAGGAAGTTATCATTTTTTCTCGTTTTTTTAAGATGCAATGTGAATCTATCTTGCCCAAATTTGTCTATTTTGTTTTCTCTTTTCTCTTTTGGTATCTTGTTTGATGGTTGTACATACAGCAATGGATGTACTGAATTTTATTATGCTGACCAAGGTGCATTTATTATTTGATGGATGTTTGTTTGTGACAACTATTTTTCTTATGATATTTTTTATTTTAAAAAATAATTTGGTGGTACTTATACGTATGGTTGTTAGTCTTCAGAACCTTAATCTACCAAATGAGCTACATAAGTTTATATAGATATTTAGCTACATTTTATTTTTCATATCATTATCTACAGAATTCATATTATTGAATTTTTTTAGGGTTACACCTTGAAATGCCTCAAGGCATATATGCCTAGCCTCTTCAGGCTCTAATCATCTCACCTTCAACTTTTGCCTTTTAAGTCCTTGGTGTGTCCCATTGTATTCATTATATGGCAATTTTTACAATAAAATATAATAAGACTATTCTGCCCATAACATCAGCAAAAATTAAATAAATATAAATAGCCCACATTCTAATGGTTATTATTGCATATGTGAGAAAAAGAAGAATATTTGGGGGATGTACTGCTCTATTGGAAGTTATCATCTTTTCTTGTTTTTTTTTTCAAGATGCAATGTGAAGCTCTATCTTGCCCAAATATGTCTATTTTTTTCTCTTTTCTCTCTTTTTTTCTTCTCCTCTTCTTCATTTTAGATCTGATTTCATATAAATGATAAATTATGCTTCTTATTCATCAACAGCCCTTATTGGTTTGTCATAAATTCATAACATGCTTATCTTATTTATTTCACTCATTCTAAAGGTTGATTTTTTGTTTGTATCAATGTACGGCATTGTTAATGGCTTTTGTCTTTATTACTCACATTATTTCATTATATAGATTACTTGAAATTGAAGATGAGTGATGCTACTATGGCTAGTGAGGAGACTAATACTTCTGAAGCCTTATCTTCAAAAATTTTTAAGAAGAAGAAAGAAACAGCTACAATATGGGATGACTGTGATTTCACTGGTGACTTCAAGTTTGATGCAGAAAGAAGTAGATTGGATCTTATTCGCTTTATAATCTCTTATGGTTGTCCATTTAATATTGTTGAGAATCGATTCTTTAAGATATTCTCCACAAATCTCAAC